>NC_040039.1:3653937-3875788 GCF_003713205.1 Coffea eugenioides
ATTCCATCAATAAGTGACGTATCCTCCTCAACACATTGCAAAGCGGCCAGCGCGCTACAACACCCGAGTTGACCATTTGGACGAGAGCCAACGAATCGCTCTCTGCCCGGACCCGAGTTAAACGCATTTCTTGACAATGAAGCAACCCTGTTAGTACGGCCAGAGCCTCTGCATGAACCACGCTAGCCTCCCCAAACTCCTTGTAAAATGCAAAGATCATCTTACCCTCGCTCGAGCGGACCACCCCTCCACCAAAAGCCCCGGCGGCTGTCACACAGGCATCAGTATTCAGTTTAAGGACTGGCGATGGAGGTTTGATCCATGCCACCAGTGCTGGTCTGTGCACCGACCCTGTTCCCCTCAACCCTCCAGCCCAGATACAATCCCTGTCACCACTAAACGCCCGTCCCAGTTTCTGGGCTTTCCCCAGGAGTTCAATGAAATGGCCCACCTGCCATATAATACTCTCCGCGGCCATCGGCGAACCCTCAAATCTTGCCTGATTCCTAGCTCTCCACAAGAACCATAATGCTGCTATCGGCACCAGAACCCGTATATGGTTCTCACTCACCTTTCGATGGGACAGGAACCAAGACATTAAAAGAGAAGACACCCCCTGGACTCCCCGCCGTAAAATCCCGAACTGCCTGCCAAAATGTCCCCAAACCACAGCGGCCACGGGGCCACCCACAAAAAGATGCTCCGCAGTTTCCCGAGCCCCTGAGCAGCACGGACATCTAGATCCCAAGAAGACTCCCTTCCGCTGCAACTGTACATCTACTGGGATCCATTTCCTCAATAATCGCCATACAAAGAAAGACATCTTCTTCGGGAGTGCCGAACTCCAAATGTACTTACTCACTAGAGAGGTATTCCCCTTCCGACGAAGGTCCTCCACGGCCGACACAATTGTGAATTCCCCGGAGACAGACCCCTCCCAGACCATTTGATCCTGCAAATCTGGAAAGATTTGCTGCTGGAGGACCAGAGAAACATATGCCTCAGGCAGCCACTGGCGGAGCCGGGCGACATCCCATCCTCTGTGCAGGTAAAGTTCGCCCACTAACACGCACGGCTTGTTGGTGACATCCAAAAGCGACGCCAAAGGCTCCTCAGTGCACCATCGGTCATGCCAGAAATCCACCAGCCCTTCACCCAAACACCAACGAATCCTTCCCTCCGCAAATTCGCGAATCCCCTCCAACCGACGCCACAGCGCCGGGGGCCGAACAACCCGAACCAGAGCCGGGTGCGACCCTTTAATGTATTTGTAGTGCATAAATTCCGCCCAAGCCGTGTCCTTTTTCCGCAACTTCCACCATAGCTTGCAAGAGAATGCTTTCACCACATCATCTAATGACCGACACCCCAGCCCCCCTTCTGCGACTGGGAAACATACCTTCTCCCAGGCAGCCCAATGTATCCTCTTCTCAGACGAGGAGTGGTCCCACAGAAAAGCATTACAGATTCTTCCCCAAGCCACAATTATGGCTTTCGGCGGCTGCAGCACTTGAAGTAGGTGTATCGGAATTGAACTAAGCACATGACGAATCAGGGTAATTTTGCCCCCCATAGAAAGAAGTTTGGAGCTCCAGTGAAATAACTGCTGCCTTATTTTTGCCAATATCCCCTCAAAGGCCACACAACTGATTCGACCCTTCACCAGTGGCACCCCCAGATATCGGATAGGCAAACCAATTTCCCGATAGCCAAGAGTTGCGCGCACAAGTTCCTTCTGTGCCAGTGACATCCTAGAAGAGGGGGTGAAAGAGCTCTTTCCCACATTAACTTTCTGCCCTGACCACGTCTGGTAATGCTCCAGGAACTGCCGAATTGCGGTCAGAGCATCCGACGAGCATCGCGTGAAAATTAGGATATCATCTGCAAAAGCTAAATACGGTACGCGCGAGCCAGCCGATACATAGAATCTGCTCTCTTTCTCCAGG
Source organism: Coffea eugenioides (assembly GCF_003713205.1). Lineage (NCBI taxonomy): Eukaryota > Viridiplantae > Streptophyta > Magnoliopsida > Gentianales > Rubiaceae > Coffea > Coffea eugenioides. Next base: position 3,655,884 of record NC_040039.1, read on the forward strand.
AACAAGTTGTGAATCCCCCGCCCTAAAAATTCCGCCACAAATAGAAATAACGCCGGAGAGAGTGAGTCCCCTTGCCGAACTCCCCGGGAAGATTTAAAATACCCAGACGGCTCACCATTGATCAACACCGAAAACCATGCGTTGGAGAAGGTCCTATAGCACAAATCAACCACCTGTTCGCTCAGGCCGAATTGCCGAAGCATGAAGAGCAAGAAAGGCCACTCCACTCTATCATATGCCTTTTCCATATCCAACTTAAAAATGAGGTTCGGCTCCTTCAAACGTCTGTCCAAGTCTAGTGCTAGCTCCTGGGCTAACAAAATATTATCCGAAATACCTCGCCCTGGTACAAACCCCGTCTGCCATGGGGAAATGAGAGCTGGAAGCACCTTGCCAATCCTGGCTGCCAAAAGTTTCGAAATAATTTTGGAGCTCACGTTACATAAACTAATAGGCCTGAAATCTCGCCAGTGACATGCTCCCTCCACCTTAGGGATCAGGACCAAGAGTGAGCTCGACCAACCCCTTGGCTGACTGGCTCCTTTGAAGAAATCTTGGATTGCAGCTACCAGGTCCTCCTGTATAATCCCCCAGCAAGAGCGATAGAAACCCACCCCAAATCCGTCCGGCCCCGGGGCGCTATTCACCTCCATCGAAAAAACAATCTGCCGAATTTCCTCGGCAGACGGAACTGCCGTAATTGCTGCATTATGCTCGCTGGCTGCCTGGGGCAACTCAAATGGTAGTGCTGGGAAGTTTCCCCTAAAAGCCGCCTCCGAGGTAAACAACGTACTGAAGAAATCCGTAGCTGACTCCTTGATTTGCTGGCCCGTGTCGCACCAACACCCCTCCGCACCCCTGATCCTCGCGATGAAGTTAGAGCTCCTTCGTTGACGGACCACGGAGTGGAAATAAGACGTGTTCGCATCCCCTTCCCGAAGCCACTTGACTGCCGACTTTTGCCTCCAAAACTCACACTCGGTGGCCAGCTCTCTGGTGTAGGTCGCTCTGGCCTCGTTTAGGCGGGATCTGGAAATGTCGTCTCGATCCCTATCATAATCCTCTTCCCTCTGTCTGTATATAGCCTCTGCAGCCTTGACACGAGAAGGAATGTCACCAAATGTCTCGCGGCTCCATTCTCGCAATCTTTTCTTCACCAGGCCCAGCTTTTTGAAGAAACGAGGCATACCCACCCCCGACACCTCCATCTCCCATATTGCACTAACCACTGCGAAGAAACCAGGATAGCGGGCCCAAACATTGAGAAAGCGGAATGAAAACGGGGAAGCCGTCCCCAATCCGCACTTAACCAGCAATGGGGAATGGTCAGAGCGGCCCCGTGCTAGATGTGAAACTTTGGACACCGGGTAGGACGCCAGCCATCTGTCATTAGTCAAAGCACGATCTAGCCTTTGCCACAACGAGCCATTTGTCCATGTGAATTGTGATCCGTCAAAGTCCATTGCCGACAAACCACACCGAAACATCGAGTCGTTGAATTCCTCCATGTTTCGAAGATTGGGGGGGGATCCCCCAATCCTCTCATCGGGCGTGGAGATTACGTTAAAATCCCCTATCACCATCCATGGATGGTCCTGCGTCTCACCAATTCTCTCCAGCGCCTCCCAAAGTGGGCGTCTCGCTGATAAGAGTTTATTTTACGTATTTTTAAGTGCATTTTATTAGTTAATTTTGAGTTGATTATTTAGTTTTATAAATAAAATAAAGAGGTTTTTGGTAAAATTATATATTTTTGGTAAAAGTGGATAATATTGCATTTCTATTGATTTTAATGGTAAAAACTTCATTTTTATGCAGGAATGATGATTCAATCACCAAAGGATGTCAAATGAGGTAAAAAATAGAGATTTGGTGATGAATTCAAGTGGCAACAAGAAGAATGAAGTGAAAAAACGTTCAAGTGAGGAAATGCAATACAAGTCAGTTTTGACACTCTTCAGTATTTTGACCATATCTGGAGCTACACTTATCGGATTGAGGTGATCTTTATACCATTTAAAGCTAAGAAAGAGACCTACAATTCGTATGAAGACATCGAAATCCATTTCTGCCATCTTCATGGGCAAAACGTTGGAATACAGAAGCTGCATTCTGTGGTCGGAAGTTAAAACAGAGGTTTGAACAGGTGACAGTATTTCGATCATATCTCAGGCTACAATGCTCCGATTTGGATGATTCTTGAAGCATTGGAAAGCTAAATCAAAGGGTTACAACTTTTGTGTTTTGCACAAAAGCTAGTTTGGCCTTTATCATGGAGAAAATCGCAGTTGAAATAAGGCCAGAGTGAAAACGCGAGTAGAAAAAACGCGAGTTTATACCGCGTTTTGTGTAGGCGTGTTTTATAGCCGAAATTCTGCAATTTGACTCAGTCAATTCTCTTGTGTGCATACCACTTTCCAGCTATAAGATGCAAGGGAATTCGGTGCACATGCTTCTGCAATAAAAGAGAAGACCAAATGAGTGTGGACAAAAGGAAACATCATATCTTTGACTTCTTTTTACAAAATCTGAGTGGAGGAAATTATGAAGTGAGAGGAATGGAATTTCTACCACCTTTTATGCAGAAATACAGGGGAGAAGCCTGATGACCAGACGTAGCTAGTTTTTCTTCTTGCAACAAGTTTTCTCTCTAGTTAAGAGTTCTTAGAGAAGCATTTAGAGTTTTCACTTGTAATCATATTGTGCAAGAACATAGCAGGAATTGGAGAGCTTCACCTTCAATTGGCTAAGCTTTCTTTTATCTTTCTTATACTTGTACTTTATGATGTTTTGCAGTAATAAACTTGTGAATTTGATTGTTAAATCATTCATGAGTAGCTAAACTCCTTCATCTAGGGAGTAGATGAAACTTATGGCTAAATAATACTAATTGAATGTGATTTACACTTGTTATATCTTGAGTTAACTTGTCTACTTGTGTAGCTGTGATTTCTTGTTATTGATTGATCACCAATAGCATGTTTATAGTGTTATTATTCAATGAGAATTGGTAATAACAATTGAAACACATGAGTAGTGCTTGAGTTGTATGTTCATGAAAATAGAGATACACTTAGGTGGATTATTGAGCATTTCATGAAATAAAACGGAGTAGTAGTAGTATTTCACCATGAAAATAGGGAAATCTATATTGCTCTAATCCATTTCATCATGAAAATGAGACTTGGTAATCTTGGAAATAAATCTCTGGTTAAGCAAGAATAATAGCAAGAAGTAAATCCATTCATTTGTGTAGTTTATGCCATAAGTGGAATCTACATCCCTAGAATCTTCATTAAGTGAAATTTCTCTATTTGCATTCAGCATTTGTTAAACTAGATTTGTATATCAGATTTGTAGATTACAGGCATTAGACTTTCTCTGCTCAAAAATTAATTGTAAGTCTAAATAATAGAGAGAACAGGGGCTTAGTAATTGTTTAAATTGCTCCTCGTGGGATCGACCCGATACGCATCTTGTACTAAAATTGCGACCTGTATACTTGCAGTCCAACGGGTGTAAAATCGGAATTAAACTTGCACTTAAAAAAACCCGTCAAGTTTTTGGCGCCGTTGCCGGGGAGCGGCAATATTAGGGCCTAGTCATCTCTATTAATTTAGACATTTTCATTGTTTTTATCCAAGTTGTTGAATTAAAACTACAAAAATTTCTCTTATTTTTATTTGTAGTGCATGCACCGATCAAATAGAAAGTTGGACATTTTGATCCTGAAATTGAAAGAACATTGCGGAGACAAAGGAGGAATACACTGCATCAAGAGGAACAAGAGGTTTGGCAGCCAATAGAAGATATCTTGATAGAATTACCATTTGAAGAAGAAATGGCTGAAAATGACCTAAATAGGCGAGTTCTGCGAGATTTTACTATACCGGGAACACAAGGTTCACAAACGAGCATAGCAAGGCCTGCGGTAAATGCTAACAACTTTGAGATTAAACCATCACTTATCCAAATGGTTCAACAATCTCAATTTGGAGGTAATGCAGTAGAAGATCCTAATACACACTTAGCTACATTCTTGGAAATTTGTGATACAATTAAAATGAATGGAGTTAGTGATGATGCTATAAGGCTAAGATTGTTCCCATTTTCATTAAGAGATAAGGCCAAACTTTGGCTACACTCTCATGCTCCCAATACTTTCACTGGATGGGATGAATTATCAAGAGCATTCTTAAATAAGTATTTTCCACCAGGTAAGACTGCTAAGCTTAGAATGGATATCACTAGTTTTAGCCAATTGGAAGGTGAATCATTATATGAGGCATGGGAAAGGTTTAGAGATTTGCTTCGGAAATGTCCACATCATGGACTGCCGGAGTGGTTAATCATACAAACCTTTTATAATGGTTTATCTTTCTCCACTAAAACTATTATTGATGCAGCTGCAGGTGGAGCTTTAATGGGAAAAACACCCCAAGAAGCTCATAATTTGATAGAAGAAATGGCAGCAAATAACTATCAATGGGCCAATGAGAGAGGTAATACAAGACGTCACGCAGGTATGATAGAAATGGACACTCTCAATATGCTGAGTGTTCAAATGAATAATGTGATGAAATTGCTAAGTAGACAAGGTCCAAGTTCATCTAATGCACATGTAGCATGCTGTTCTGTATGTGGAGGTGAACATGATACTAATGAGTGTGTCGATTCTGAACAAGTACAATTCGTCAATAATTACAATCGTAATGCTCAAAATAACCCCTACTCGAATACTTACAATCCGGGATGGAGAAATCATCCAAACTTCGGATGGAAGGATCAAGGAAATCAACAAAGGCCAACCAATCCGCCGGGATTTCAACCAAGGCAACCACAGGCTGAAACTAAACCAAGTTGGGAGATCGCGGTGGAAAAACTTGCTACGGTGACTTCGGACAGATTTGAACGAGTAGAAGGGAGACTGGATCAACTCACTACAATGTACAGGAATGTAGAGGTCCAAATTGGTCAAATTGCTAGTTCTTTGAATAATCGAAATCAAGGAGAATTACCTAGCAAAACAGAGGTCAATCCTAAGGAGCAGGTGCAAGCCATTACTCTTCGTAGTGGTAGACAATTAGAAGATCCTCCAGTGAAGGAAGTTGAGAAAGATGAGAATGAAAAACAAGAAGAAAAGCAGAGGAACCAAGAGGCGATTGTGGAGGAAAATAGGCGGGAGAATCCAAGAGAAAAGCAACCATCATCTTCCACTACCATTCCAATACCCCCTGCGGTTCCATTTCCACAAAGATTAAAGCAAAATAAGTTTGATAAAGATTTTGAAAAATTTGTTAAACTTTTCAAACAATTGCACATTAACATTCCTTTTGCCGATGCTATTTTGCAGATTCCATCTTATGCGAAATTTCTCAAGGAAATCATGACTAGAAAAAGAAAGTTGGAAGACTGCGAAACAATAGCATTAACGGAGGAATGTAGTGCAATTATTCAAAATAAGCTACCACCGAAGTTGAAGGATCCGGGGAGTTTTTCTATACCTTGCACCATAGGTAACGTTGATTTTTCTAAGGCATTGTGTGATCTTGGTGCTAGTGTATCATTAATACCTTTAACGGTGGCTAGACAATTGGGTTTGCATGAGCTTAAACGCACTAATATCACTTTGCAACTAGCGGATCGGTCTATTAGATATCCATTGGGAGTGTTGGAGAATGTATTGATAAAAGTTCAAAAATTTATCATTCCAGTGGATTTTGTGGTATTAGATATGGAAGAAGATATATCTATGCCAATTATTCTAGGTAGACCATTTCTAGCTACTGCAGGTACTATTATTGATGTAAAAAATGGCAAACTTAAGTTTCAAGTAGGTGAAGAAGAGGTAGAATTTAATTTGAATGAAATGGAAAAATACCCTTCTTTTACCGATCATGCTTATTCTATTGGCACAATTGATAAACTAACCCAAGAGATGAGTCAAGTCAACTTTGACTTAGATCCTCTTGAGTATTGTTTAATGAGTTTAGGTAAGCAAGAAGATGTTTGTGAAGAAATTGAAGAATTGGCCAAATACTTGGATTTTCAAGCACCTTATAAAAGGGGTAATTTGTATGAAAGTCTTGGCCAAGGAAAAGGGTTTTCACAACCTTCAGAAATTGAACCTCCAAAGTTAGAGCTCAAGCCACTTCCGACTCATCTAAGGTATGAATTTCTTGGAGAAAATAAAACTTTACCTGTAATTGTTAGTGCTGACCTTGATGATGAACAGTGTGCAAAGTTGTTAAGAGTTCTAAGAAGGCGTAAGAAGGCAATTGGATGGACAATTTCAGACATTAAAGGTATAAGTCCTTCTATATGCATGCATCGAATTTTATTGGAGAACGGTTGCAAACCAGTGGTGGAAACACAAAGAAGACTCAATCCAAACATGAAAGAGGTGGTAAGAAATGAAATTCTTAAATGGCTTGACGCAGGTATAGTTTTTCCTATCTCCGATAGTGTTTGGATTAGTCCAATTCATGTGGTACCAAAGAAAGGTGGAATGACTACAATCGTGGGTAAAAATGATGAATTAATTCCATCTAGACTTGTGGTAGGGTGGAGAGTGTGTATCGATTATCGTAAGTTAAATACGGTAACAAGAAAAGATCATTTTCCCCTACCATTTCTTGATCAATTATTGGAGCGAATAGCCGGATATGAATTTTACTGTTTTCTTGATGGTTTTTCAGGATATAATCAAATAGCTATAGCTCCAGAGGATCAAGAGAAGACCACATTTACATGTCCTTATGGCACTTTTGCCTTTAGAAGAATGCCATTTGGGTTATGCAATGCTCCCGCAACTTTTCAACGATGCATGATGGCTATTTTTTCTGATTATATTGAGAAAATTATGGAGATATTTATGGATGATTTTTCTGTGTATGGTTCATCTTTTGATCAGTGTCTTCATAATTTGGAATTGATTTTGCAGAGATGCGAGGAAACAAATCTTGTACTGAATTGGGAGAAATGTCATTTTATGGTAAAAGAAGGAATTGTTTTAGGACACAAGATTTCCTCCAAGGGAATTGAGGTGGATCAAGCCAAAATAGAAGTCATCGAAAAATTGCCACCCCCAAGCAATGTCAAGGGGATAAGGAGTTTTTTAGGACATGCTGGCTTTTATAGACGTTTTATTAAAGATTTTTCTAAAATAGTAAAGCCATTATGTGATTTATTATGTAAAGATACTCCTTTTCAATTTGATGACAATTGTTTGGTTGCATTTGAAAGGTTGAAGAAGGAATTGATTTCGGCCCCAATTATAACTTCGCCTGATTGGTCACTACCATTTGAATTGATGTGTGATGCAAGTGATTATGCGGTTGGAGCAGTTTTGGGACAAAAGAAAGAAGGACGGTTGCACGTCATTTACTATGCTAGCAAGTTGCTAAATGAAGCACAACTCAATTATGCAACCACAGAAAAAGAGCTATTGGCAGTGATATTTGCTTTGGATAAATTTAGATCTTATCTAGTAGGATCTAAAGTTATTATATATACGGACCATGCGGCTCTTAAATATTTGTTACATAAAAAAGATGCAAAACCAAGACTAATTCGGTGGATTCTTTTATTGCAGGAATTTGATGTGGAAATAAAAGACAAAAAGGGAACAGAGAATCTAGTAGCGGATCATCTATCACGCCTAGAATATATTCCAGTCAAGGATCAAGTTCCTATTCAAGAGAATTTCCCGGATGAGTTTGTCCTAGCAATTATCAATTCTCCATGGTATGCTGATATTGCTAATTTTTTGGTAAGTGGAGAGATTCCAAAGGGAATTAATTACCATCAAAAGAAGAAATTCTTACATGATGTCAAAAGTTACTTTTGGGAGGAACCATTGCTGTATAAACATTGTGCCGATGGTATGGTACGTAGATGTATTCCCGAAAACGAGGTACATAATATTTTATATCATTGTCATAACCTTGAAACAGGTGGACATTTTAGCACCTCAAAAACTGTGGCAAAGGTATGGCAATCAGGGTTTTATTGGCCAACTATGTATCGAGATGTTCGGGAATATGTTAAAAGTTGTGATGCATGCCAAAGAACTGGAAATATATCTCGAAAGAATGAAATGCCCCTAACTACCTTCTTAGAAGTTGAATTATTTGATATATGGGGTATAGACTTTATGGGACCATTTCCAAGCTCTTTTAATAATAAGTACATCTTAGTAGCAGTGGATTATGTTTCTAAATGGGTAGAAGCAATCGCTTCACCTACTAATGACTCTAAGGTTGTACTCCGATTCCTTAAAAAGAATATTTTTTGTAGATTTGGTATACCTAAGGCCATAATAAGTGATGAAGGAAAACATTTTTGTAACAAACAACTGGATTCCTTATTGTTTAAATATGGCTGTAGGCACAAGACATCACTCCCGTACCATCCTCAAGCCAATGGACAAGCGGAGCTAGCTAATCGTGAGATAAAGCTCATTTTGGAGAAAACTGTGAATAAATCACGCAAGGATTGGGCTACAAAGCTAGATGACACACTATGGGCTTACCGAACGGCATTTAAGACTCCCTTAGGGATGTCGCCGTATCGTTTAGTCTATGGAAAAGCTTGTCACTTACCTGTAGAGATTGAACATAAAGCTTATTGGGCTATTAAAGCAATTAATATAGATTTTAATCTTGCAGGTGGAAGGAGATTACTTGAGTTGAGTGAATTGGAGGAACACCGGTTACATGCATATGAAAATGCCAAAATTTACAAAGAAAAGATCAAATATTGGCATGACAAGCACATTATTCCTAAACAATTTCAGGTAGGGCAAAAAGTGCTTTTATTCAATTCACGCCTGAGGTTATTTCCAGGAAAATTGAAGTCAAGGTGGTCTGGACCATTTGAAGTCACTCAAGTATTTCCCTATGGAGCGGTTGAAGTGGCAAATTCAAGAAATGAAAGGTTTAAGGTCAATGGACAACGAGTGAAACCCTACTTGGCAGGTGAAATCGTACCCAAAGGACTCATATGTCTTTTGGGCGACTCTTCTTCAAATTAAGAAACTGAATGTGTGAGTCGAGCCAACGACTATAAACAAAAGCGCTAAAAGGGGAGGCAACCCAATGTTTATGTTATATGTGTTAAATTGGTGTCATTTTGTGGTTTGAATAAGTGTTTTAGTTAATTTGTTGTTTTTGTGTGATAGGGTTGGCAAATGGAAGCAAGAATGACCATTTGAGGTGAAAAAGGCGAACTGTGATCAAACAACTCAACCCCTCGATTTGCGTTAAAGGTGTTTTTGATTCATTATAAAGGGGTAAAATGCATGTTTTTAATGTTTTACATTTGTTCCAGTGATTAAAATTGGCAAACAAATGATCTATGATGCATTTTGAGTCATTGGGGTACCTTTTGTAATTTTTCAAAAGTTGAAATTCTGCTAAAAATCGAAGCCGAAAACGCGTTTTCCAAGGAAACGCGACTATAAGTCGCGTTTCTCAGAATCGCGTTTTCGATTCTGCGCCTGCAGAACAGAAAACGCGCCTTTAAAACGCGACTTTAAGTCGCGTTTTAGAGGAAGTCGCGTTTTCACGCCTGAGCAAAACTGGAAAACGCGACACATATAAACGCGACTTTAAGTCGCGTTTTAATACGTAACCGCGTTTTAAATTCTGCGAGATTTGTGCAGAAAACGCGGATTTAAAAACGCGCGTTGAAGGCGCGTTTTTAGTCGCGTTTGCGGTTCATTTTTCTGCTTCAAAAACGCGATTTCCAGAACATTTCTTCACTTTTCCATTTTTCCAGCCGCGTTTTTCTTCTTCTCTTCTACCCAACTCACAAATCTTCATTTGTACTCCATAATCGTCTAAGCCGAATTGAAGATCATTTGGGCATTCATCCACCGCCCAATCGTGATGCAGAGGATGACGATGATGCCGAGGGGGATGACTGACTTGGCACACTGCAGAAGCTATCTTTAGTTGATGAACTTGCTTGCCTAATTATCTTAACTTGTGGAACTTAAGATGTTTAACTTCATTTTATTTTTCTGTTTTCTATGTGGTAGGTACTTGTATTTTGACAGTGGTCCGTGATTAGTGGCTGATAAGGATCTCAGCCATTGACTTGGGGAGTACTTCTTTCTTTTCTTTTCTTCTTTTGTTTCATTTCTTCCCTACACATTGAGGACAATGTGTAATTTAAGTGTGGGGGGAGAAATATGTGTGATACTTGTGGTTTTAGTTGTGTTTGATATAATTCTTGTGCTTAAATGGTGTTTCTTGTGGTTGCTGGCAGGGAGTTTTAGTCCACTTTTAAGGGGAGATTCTGTCAAAATTTTTCCAAAACCTTATACATATATATGTTATTAACTATAATAAATAAATAAAATTTTGTCACTTATCCTTTTGAAATAAATATATGCGGTTTTGATACTTCTTTTCTTATGAAATTTGGAAATGATTTTTATGTGATTATAATTTTTACATTTATAGGAAAGTATATCTAGTAAAGTGGAGAAAATTATGCCTACATTTTGTATATTTGATGAAAATTCTTCTTTTTATCTAATTTTATAAGATAAGAAATTAATATGGTTAATAAGTGTCATACTCTTCTCATGATTACTCTTAGAGGGAATTTTATTATATATATACATCAAAAAAAAAGGGGTTATTCTACTCCAATGATTCTCGTACCGAGTAACCGGGGGTTGGCATCTACAAATGTCGACATTCGCGTAAAAAGGTACTTGAATTAAGAGTATGCAAAGCAACTTGAGTATGTGAAATGTTGAGTAACCGGGGATCTGCATCTAAAAATGTTGATCTTCGCGTCAAAAGGCATTTTTCACAACTTAAGTAATATTTAATCCTTAAAATATATATATATATATATATATATATATAAAAGTAAATTAAATCCCTCTTTAAGAAAAATAAGAAGTTGATCATGAGATTAGTTAGCATCTTTATTGACTATAGGAGTTGCTTGCTTGCGAAATTGGATAAAAATAAGAAGTTGAGTTGAATTGGTAAAATTATGGTATACTTGGCTCTTCTTTGCTTGATATTATGAGTACTTGAACTTAATGGAAAGATCACATAAGGTTATTTACCTTGATTCAAGGAAATGGAGTTGAAATACTACATATGTTTATTTTCAATTTTTGGATCATTGATGGTTGGAATTTCATATTGCTTGAGGACAAGCAATGATTCAAGTGTGGGGGTATTTGATAAGAGTTTATTTTACGTATTTTTAAGTGCATTTTATTAGTTAATTTTGAGTTGATTATTTAGTTTTATAAATAAAATAAAGAGGTTTTTGGTAAAATTATATATTTTTGGTAAAAGTGGATAATATTGCATTTCTATTGATTTTAATGGTAAAAACTTCATTTTTATGCAGGAATGATGATTCAATCACCAAAGGATGTCAAATGAGGTAAAAAATAGAGATTTGGTGATGAATTCAAGTGGCAACAAGAAGAATGAAGTGAAAAATGTTCAAGTGAGGAAATGCAATACAAGTCAGTTTTGACACTCTTCAGTATTTTGACCATATCTGGAGCTACACTTATCGGATTGAGGTGATCTTTATACCATTTTAAAGCTAAGAAAGAGACCTACAATTCGTATGAAGACATCGAAATCCATTTCTGCCATCTTCATGGGCAAAACGTTGGAATACAGAAGCTGCATTCTGTGGTCGGAAGTTAAAACAGAGGTTTGAACAGGTGACAGTATTTCGATCATATCTCAGGCTACAATGCTCCGATTTGGATGATTCTTGAAGCATTGGAAAGCTAACTCAAAGGGCTACAACTTTTGTGTTTTGCACAAAAGCTAGTTTGGCCTTTATCATGGAGAAAATCGCAGTTGAAATAAGGCCAGAGTGAAAACGCGAGTAGAAAAAACGCGAGTTTATACCGCGTTTTGTGTAGGCGCGTTTTATAGCCGAAATTCTGCAATTTGACTCAGTCAATTCTCTTGTGTGCATACCACTTTCCAGCTATAAGATGCAAGGGAATTCGGTGCACATGCTTCTGCAATAAAAGAGAAGACCAAATGAGTGTGGACAAAAGGAAACATCATATCTTTGACTTCTTTTTACAAAATCTGAGTGGAGGAAATTATGAAGTGAGAGGAATGGAATTTCTACCACCTTTTATGCAGAAATACAGGGGAGAAGCCTGGATGACCAGACGTAGCTAGTTTTCCTTCTTGCAACAAGTTTTCTCTCTAGTTAAGAGTTCTTAGAGAAGCATTTAGAGTTTTCACTTGTAATCATATTGTGCAAGAACATAGCAGGAATTGGAGAGCTTCACCTTCAATTGGCTAAGCTTTCTTTTATCTTTCTTATACTTGTACTTTATGATGTTTTGCAGTAATAAACTTGTGAATTTGATTGTTAAATCATTCATGAGTAGCTAAACTCCTTCATCTAGGGAGTAGATGAAACTTATGGCTAAATAATACTAATTGAATGTGATTTACACTTGTTATATCTTGAGTTAACTTGTCTACTTGTGTAGCTGTGATTTCTTGTTATTGATTGATCACCAATAGCATGTTTATAGTGTTATTATTCAATGAGAATTGGTAATAACAATTGAAACACATGAGTAGTGCTTGAGTTGTATGTTCATGAAAATAGAGATACACTTAGGTGGATTATTGAGCATTTCATGAAATAAAACGGAGTAGTAGTAGTATTTCACCATGAAAATAGGGAAATCTATATTGCTCTAAGCCATTTCATCATGAAAATGAGACTTGGTAATCTTGGAAATAAATCTCTGGTTAAGCAAGAATAATAGCAAGAAGTAAATCCATTCATTTGTGTAGTTTATGCCATAAGTGGAATCTACATTCCTAGAATCTTCATTAAGTGAAATTTCTCTATTTGCATTCAGCATTTGTTAAACTAGATTTGTATATCAGATTTGTAGATTACAGCATTAGACTTTCTCTGCTCAAAAATTAATTGTAAGTCTAAATAATAGAGAGAACAGGGGCTTAGTAATTGTTTAAATTGCTCCTCGTGGGATCGACCCGATACGCATCTTGTACTAAAATTGCGACCTGTATACTTGCAGTCCAACGGGTGTAAAATCGGAATTAAACTTGCACTTAAAGTAAAAACCCGTCACTCGCCACTCGGGTGCACTTGGCATAGACGAAGGACACATAAAGCGAGACGCCCGACGCAAAAGACGTCCTCGCATGAACCAATTGGCCCGCACTTTCAACACAATTTAGTGTCATCCCCCGATCCCAAAATATCCAAACTTTCCCATCCACATAACTCGCCGCGGATTCGAATTTAAGCCTACGCCTTACTATTTCTAGTTGACTGACCTCAGACATTGGTTCCAGAAGTGCCAGAATTCGAACTGAATTGTCGCTACATATTTTTCCCAGATACCGGAGGGAGTCCGCCCGGGAGGCCCCCCGAATATTCCAACATAAAATATTAATTGGATTTATCATTAGAACGGAGTGAATAAGCAGCCTGCCGAGCTTGCATTACCTGTTTCTTGGCTTCCCCCTTGCGCGGGCGACCGCGTCTCCCCTTTTCGTTGCCCAGCGTTTCCCTGTCCAACTCGGGCGCACCGCAATCCTCCACCTGCGTCTCTGCACCCTTCACCTGGGATGAATTCCAACTAAGGCACAACTCCTTGTGAAAGTCCAAGAGTTGTTGCCTAGTGGTGGTCACTGCCTCCAAATTGTCCATCGACAAACTACGCGACAAGTCTCGCCTACGTAATCGACCCGAGGGGCCCCGTAGCGAGTCTGACATGCACCCAACTGCTTCCTCCCCCTCCAACTCCTGGAGAGCCGCAAAACGGTTCAGCCCCTCACGATCGGTGGTACTGTTCTTCCCCTCTTGGCCGTCCCTCGTGTAGCTCAAATCAATGACCAGCCGGTCACCTTGTTCCAGCAGCACCCCCGCCAATGCACCGCCCGAAATCTGTCCTTGCGCTCCTCGAGGTGGAGGAGGAAATTCGAGCTCAGCCCCCTCCTCTTGCTCCTTATCTTCGTCGGTTCCCACATGGTGCGATGCTGCCAGAGAGTTTGCTGCTCCCACACCCATCTGCAACCCCCCGTCCGCCTCATAATCGGTATCTACGCAATCCAGCCCAGGGAGGACCAGCGCGCCTGGCGCCGTGCGGTGCTCTTCTGCACTCACCTGCAGCTCTCTGCTGTCAGCTCCTATCGCCGCCTCCTCCTTTGCTGCCCAACTCACAGCTTCCGCGACCTCCGTTACTTCGCAACCAAAAGTTCCCGCATGCTCATTTTCTGCGCAGGCTACCGTTCCCGCAAGGTCAGTCCCGGCACCACCCAACCCAGGTAGGAGGAGCAATCCTGGCATCGTACATGGCCCTTCCGCACCCATCAGCAGCCCATTGCCCACACCCCCTGCCGCTGTAACTTCTGTATCTTCACAACGCACCCCGGACAGGACCTTTGGATTGATGATCCCCTCCGTGACATCTAGCGTATGCTCTGCTTCTGGCCGACCCAGCCCAGGAAGACGCCGAGCACCGGCCAGCGAGCGTGATGGCTCCGGCCCCATCAGCCGCCCCCTGCTGTCAGTACCTGCCGCCGCAACCTCTGTCTCCGCGCAACCCGCCCCCTGCAGGCTCTCTGGTGCCCTCTCAGGGATGGTCCCCTTGGCCATGAGCGCTTTTGGTATGTATTGTCGTTGCAGCTGTTGGGTTACCTTTCGCGAGGCAGGGCCTTGCTTTGCCGGCCGCTTTGCTGGGTCTTTCTGATAGCAGGCCGTCTCTACGTGGCCAAAGATGTTGCAGAACGTGCAGTAGTCTGGTCGGTTTTCCATCACCACCGGCTGCCAAAAGCCATACTCCTCCTCTCCTATCCACACCCGATGCACCGGTGACGAGGCAAGGTTAATTTCGACCAAGACTCTCGCTACCGAAGGGCGACGGAGGTCGCATGTTGCTGCATCAACTTTGAGCGGTCTGCCTAACGTCGAAGCCAACAACAGCAACTGGTTCTTGTGGAAAAGAGGCAACGGCAAATCTGGAAAACCCACCCAGACCGGCGCTACCGCCACTTCCTGATTCGCCCGGAATTCCAGCGACCACTTGGAGATGACCATTGGTGAGCTCCGGACATACCAAATTCTCCTGGCAAATAACCTAGTATAGTCTTCTTCCAGCGCTGGTCGCAGCAGCACGTGTTTCGGATCCAGAAGACCCACTGCACATTCGCCTTTGAGGCCGAGGGAGATGATGAACTTTTTGATAAACTCCATGGGTGGTCTGGAGTAAGGAAACCTCCCCACCAACGCATTCCGGAACGGCTCCGAGAGTTTCACAATCTCTTGTCGTGTCAGCCGAAGCGATGGTTCTCCTCTGTGGGAGGCGATCTCTCCCAATGCTGTCGGCTCTTTGCCAGCCGCTGAGACCACCGCCGCATATGAGAGGGCCGGCCCTCCATCCGGTGGCTTTTCCGACGGCCCAACGGCCGTCATGCAGTCTGTCGGGATGAACCCTAGCGAGGTTGCAGAAGGAAAGCCGTGTTGCCCTAGTTTTTTTAGCGCACTTTTTTTTTGGTGTATATGTTGATGAGCGAAACTTAACACTTGTTACTACTCATGTTTAACTAGGGATTCATTTCCAAACAAATACCAAAATCTCATTCTCATGATAATAATGGTTTAGAACAGTTTAGTCTTTCCTAATTTCTTGGTAAATAACTAACTCTGTTCTTGTTCATGCATGAAATGCAGATTTCATCCACTTGACTGTATTTCTATTCTCATGAACATACAACTCAAGCTCTACTCATGTTACTCCATTTTTACTACCATCTCTCAATGAGTAATAACAACTATAATTTTGCTATTGGTAATCAAACAACAACAAATAATCAATCATGCACAAGTAGACAAGTTATTACAAGATATCACAAGTGTAAGTCATATTCAATTCATATCACTTGGCCATAAGTTTCATCTACTCCCTAGTTATAGAAAATTAGCTACTCATGGATGATATAACAATCAAACTCATAACTTCATTAATGAAAAACATCTCAAGTTACAAGTACAAGAAGGTTAAGAAAAGCTTAGCCAAGTTAATGGTGAAGCCCTCCAATTTCTGCTATGTCTTGCACTGAAAATGATTACAAGATGAAGTCTCCAAGTGCTCCTTCAAGAACTTCTAGCTAGAGAGAAAATGTTACAAGAAGAAAACTAGTTATGTATGGTCTCTATGACTTCTTCCTCTCGTTCTGCATAAAAAGATGGTAGAAAGTGCCTTTTTTCTCCTCTCATGATTCCAACATCTCAGATTTGTTAAGAAAGTCAAAAGAAATGTTGTTTTGACTTGACAATAAATCATTTTGTCTTTCTTTTTGCTTCAGAAGCATGTGCCACCGAATTCTCTTACCAAAAATAGCTGGAAAGTAATGTGAAAAAGGGTTGAGCCACTTGCAGAGAAAAGAGGCCGATCGAGGGGTTGGATCTGAGGGGTTCAATACGATCTGAGCTCGGATCCTCAATTGATCCGACCTCGGATCAACTGACCTCGGATCAATTGCTCCAGATATTCAGACGAGGGCTCGGATCCTTTTGTTGCACATGGATCCGAGCTCAGATCCTTGTGATAAATTTCTAGATTTTCAATTCCTTCCTTTTTTCTTCATTTTTGCTCCTAGTTTCCTTTGTATTTTATCCTCCAAATGATCCTTGCCTTTTTTCTTTATCTCGTACATGGAATTCACATATCAATATCCATCAAAATATCACAAATTAAAGCATTAATCCATTCATTTATCAAGTCTTGAACACTTAAACAACATTTAAGCAGTTAGTACCAAAAGAGTTCAACTATGGCTTTAATCTTCTCAAACATACCAAAAGTTCATTCCAAACTTATACAAAATGTACGTTAAATATTCACTTATCAGTAGGGATAATTTCAGAAACCTCCCTTGAGGTTTCTGACAATTTCACTCACCTCTCTTCAGGTTTAAATAATTACACTAACCTTCCTTCATGCGATAAAATGACTATAATATTTTTCACTTATAGATAATTCCTACAAACCCAAAAATCATACAACTATAACTAGTTTTTCATTGCCATACAAAACAAACTCGTATCATCTCTCTCCTATCTTCTCTTTTATGCATCTGATAATCCACTCTTCTTCCACAGTCACAATCTACACAACTGACTAATATATCCCAAATCCTCATTATTATGGAAATAGTTCTCGCTCTCTTTTTTGTTTTCCTTTTTTTTGTAAGTATTATCATATTGAAATTGCCAAATGACAAGTTGTCAAAGCAGATTTGTTGTCAAACTCAATGAAGATCAAAAGGATGGCGATCACATAGAGTACAAACAAGAAAATAAAAGTGATAACTAAGAAAGGAAACTGGATTGAGGAAGGTTACACTATTATGCCAATTAGGCAAAAAAATTTTTTAGGACATAAAAATTGGAATAAGATTTATCTAGGGACATGGGATATGGTCTCTAGTGTTGCTTTTGATTGCTCCGCATTTGTATTCTTGGTGGGTTATATTATTTTAACGTCAATAAAGTTGCAACCATTTGGATTGAATTTGGATAGTACACTAGTCTATTCAAACGTTGAATTTAGGCAAAAAAATTGAGGCTAAAGGTTAGACTGACTGCAAACTTTAATTGTCATAGTTGATTTGCTTGGGAAGATTTGGTGAGGCAAAAGTGGGCGGTCAAAATTGTGAGAAAATAGAAATTAAGTTGAAATGGCTTATTGAGTTCATTAAAGTGGTGGTTATATCGTTTGTAATAGTTGCAATGTGGAAAAAAATTCATGAATGAGTTTATCCCCCTTCTAAATAACAAAGGGGTATTTTAGGAATTTTGGTGACGAATTTAGCATATTGGGTCTATATTGTTACTAAAATGCTAACAATAGGGGAGGTATGTGTAATTTTTTAAATTATAAAGGAGCTACTTGCAATAGTCAGAAACCTCAGGAGAGGTTTCTTAAATTATCCATTAATAGTGTACAGATATTGAGATTTTCTTCTCCTCTTTTATTGCCTTTTCTTTTATTCATTTGTCTTAAAATTCTTTTCTATTGCCCATCGTACAAAATCTTGATGAATTAAGGTCTGGTCAGTACATTAGTGGTCTCCAGGGTCAAAGACAAAAAAAAAATAATTCACAATTGTGGGCACAAATGTTCGGATTGGTTATTGATTGACAATTTTTGAAAGTGACCGAAATCAATCCCAGTAATAAATCACAATAAATCACCTAGAGAGTTCTAAGGATCGAACTCACAGGGACGAGTTCATGTTTTGGTAATAGTTAATTAGACCACATGTGCCCACCTTTCTTCAAAAAATTTATAAAATAAATATAGAACCAATCCCTTATGTGCTCGAAAATGTCTTTCAAGTCTGAAGGTGCAATTCTGTTGAAAGAGGAGAGAGAATACATATGCAGACTTCAAAAATGCCATTAATTTGGTGATCTTCTCTGTAGTACATGATCTTAACCTCGGTTAATGACTAATAGTTAAACAAGAAGGACCAAATGAACAAATAACTTTGATCTTCTTATAAACTACGACAACATCTCTGGCTTTCCCGCTGTCTCGAACCATAATCAATATCAAGTTTTGTTTTTTGTTTTTTTGTTGTTTGGTAAAATAGTGGATTATGTGTTTCTCTTGTACTCAAATAATAACTATCAGACTATCCATCATCACCCTAGCAACCTACGATGTTGAAAGAACATTAATGTAAACAATGGTTAGGTGATGAAAATTGGATGTGCATTTGAAATGAGCCTGCAAAACAAGTCAGAATATTATTATGGTCCGTTTCATGACCGCATGATAAGATAACAAGAATACTTAAATGTTTCTCTCATCTGCTATATGACAAATTGTTGTGTAGGACAAGTTACCACACGGATAAGATATTATGAATACTTAATTGTTTCTCTCATCAAATAAATGACAAACAATTATGTTGGAGAAGTTACTACACGTAATATGCATAGATAGATAAGTATAGAATTTGATAAACATAACAACTTAAGGTATGATTAATTGTATAAAGAATACTGAGCTTTTCTGTCTCTTTTACTATTTTTCCTTTTTTCTTCATCCGTCTTAAAATTACTTTCTGCTGCCCATCGTATAAAATCTTGATGAATTAAGGTCAAGTCAGAACAGTAGTGCCCTTGAGTGTCAAAAGCAAAAAAAAAAAAAAAATCACATTTTTTGAGCATAAATGTTCGGATTGGCTTCTTTCCTAGGAATAATTCTAATGACACTACACAACGAAACATCTGAATAAAATAATAGGATTGCAGTATGATTTACACAATGTACTATTGTTTGAACATAAACAATTTTTATAGGGTCATTTTACCTCCTTAACCTTTGTGCTATTATCAAGGGTTAATCTCGAAATCTCCCCTTAAGGTTTAATGAAAGTTGTAGTTTGCCCTCTAACGTTTATTTTTTCCTCACTTTATCCCCTATTTCAATCTGGATAATTTAGTTGACCATTAAAGTATGTGAGTAGACAAAAATGCTTTCTGAATGGTTTATAAATTAAAAACATTAAAAAAATAACAAAAAAGAAAGATCACCACCCCTTTCTTCCGCCATCATCACCATCCTACCCCCTTCTCCTTCATTCCCTCTCCCCTCCTTCGTCCTCTCCCTCTCCTTTGACCTTCATCCTCCAACCATCGTCATCTCCCCTTCCCTTCCTTACCCACCACACACCCTGCTCCCCCTCCTTCTCGCAACTAGATCTACTCGCAATGGCTGACCACTTTGGGTGACACGAGCAGGAGTGGGGTTGGGGGATAAGGAGGGGAGGAGGAGGTAGCGTGGGGAATAGGAGGAGGAAACGGAGGAATAGTAAATAATTTTAAAAATACCCCAAAAAAGTCTAAAATCTAAAACACTCTAAAATACAATTGTATAATATAGATTTTAAAATACAATTCTACAATAAAATGTTTTTTTTGAAAGTGCCTTAAAAGAATATTTAATCCATATGGGACTCTAGTTTTCGGAATCCTCCTCCATCCTTCAACATCCTGATGGATGATGTCTAACAATCTCAAATCCGACAAATGGTGGCTGGATATCATAAATGAGAGGCATGACAATGGACATCAAGTTAAGGAAATTAAATCTTGATTAATTTTACGAAACACAGAGCGCATAGGAAGGACTGGACCCAAAATTTTATGGAAGGATATAATTCTTTTTTTTTTTTGGCTACAACGATAACATTCTTATGACCCAATCTATTCTATTGTACAGGAAGGAAGGGTCTAAAGAGATTATATAAGAGACTAGTAGGTATATAGAACCAACTAAATCAAAGGAGTGCTCTGACACCTTTTTAAAAATTTTTTCACTACAGGTAAAGTTCGAATCCCTGACCTATAACTCAAAAAGGGATTTAATCCCTTTTTCGTGGCCACTGAGCTTTGGAAGGATATAATTTAGTGTGGACTGGTCCCATTTATTTTGTTGAAGGACAAGAATGGTCGCATTCGGGGTGTACGATGATGTTAGTGTCAATCAGCGTCATCTACCATGAAGAAAATGTGCATAGATTGTGGTACTCAATATCTTTACTAAAATATTATGCACCCCGAAGGACGAAAGAACATCAATGTAGACAATGGTTAGGTGATGAAAATTGGTTGTGCATTTGAAAATGAGCCCGCAAAAGGTGTTAGAATATTATTATTGTCCGTTTCATCACCCCATGATAAGATACCATGAATACTTAATTGTTTCTCTCATCAGCTATATGACAAATTATTATGTAGGACAAGTTACCACACGGATAAGATATTATGAATACTTAATTGTTTCTCTCATCAATTAAATGACAAATTATTTGTAGGAGAAGTTACTGCACGTAATATGCATAGATAGATAACTATAGTGTTTGATAAACATAACAGCTGTAAGGGTATAATTATTTGTAGGGATAATTTCAGAAACCTCCCTTGAGGTTTCCGACAATTTCACTCACCTCTCTTCAGGTTTAAATAATTACACTAACCTTCCTTCATGCGATAAAATGACTATAATATTTTTCACTTATAGATAATTCCTACAAACCCAAAAATCATATAACTATAACTAGTTTTTCATTGCCATACAAAACAAACTCGTATCATCTCTCTCCTATCTTCTCTTATATGCATCTGATAATCCACTCTTTTTCCACAGTCACAATCTACACAACTGACTAATATATCCCAAATCCTCATTATTATGGAAATAGTTCTCGCTCTCTTTTTTGTTTTCGTTTTTTTTTGTAAGTATTATCATATTGAAATTGCCAAATGACAAGTTGTCAAAGCAGATTTGTTGTCAAACTCAATGAAGATCAAAAGGATGGCGATCACATAGAGTACAAACAAGAAAATAAAAGTGATAACTAAAAAAGGAAACTGGATTGAGGAAGGTTACACTATTATGTCAATTAGGCAAAAAATTTTTTTAGGATATAAAAATTGGAATAAGATTTATCTAGAGACATGGGATATGGTCTCTAGTGTTGCTTTTGATTGCTCCGCATTGGTATTCTTGGTGGGTTATATTATTTTAGCGTCAATAAGGTTGCAACCATTTGAATTGAATTTGGATAGTGGCACTGGCCTATTCAAACATTGAATTTAGGCAAAAAAATTGAGGCTAAAGATTAGACTGGCTGCAACTTCAATTGTCATAGTTGATTTGCATGGGAAGATATGGTAAGGCAAAAGTGGGCGGTCAAAATTGTGAGAAAATAGAAATTAAGTTGAAATGGCTTATTGAGTTTGATGTGCGTGGGGTATACATATACAATTAGCTCATCTACAATCAAGTTTTACATTTATAATTCCTAAATATCCCACATGCGATTTGTCGCAAGTATATAAATCGTGAGCGAGTATAGGGTATTAAGGGTCGATCCCACAGGGAAGATTGCAATTACCGGTGCTTTTCGAACTCCTTTATTATCTAAACTGCCATAAACATATAAAAGTAATGAAAATTAGTACTAGAAAGCTCCTAGAGATATGGAATTCCTTACTACTCTTGCAAATGAGATTACCGATTAAGTGAATGTTATTATCTTGGCTAGTTATGGCGTAATTTCCTAATGTATGTGAAACATACTCTCGTAGTGAATCAACTATACTTATAGCTAAACCATATCTACTTTCGTGGCTATGAATTATGACGGGTTTTTACTTTAAGTGCAAGTTTAATTCCGAATTTACACCCGTTGGACTGCAAGTATACAGGTCGCAATTGTAGTACGAGATGTGTATCGGGTCGATCCCACGAGGAGCAATTTAAAACAATTATTAGATACTAATTTACTCTATTATTTAGACTCACAATTAATTTGAGCAGAAACTTCAGATTTTAATTCAACTACAAAAATTCTTAAATAGATAAATGCAATATCTCAAGGGGAGTAGAATTCACTAAATATTAAGATCTAGGGATGTAGATTCCACTTATGACACAAAAGATCTAAAATGAATTAATTCAACACTTGTTACTGCTCTTGTTTAACCAAGGATTCATTTCCAGAAATACCAAAATCACATTCTCATGATAATAATGGGTTAAAACAGATTAGTTTGTCCTAATCTCTTGGTAAATACTAAATCTGTTCTTATTCACACATGAAATGCAGATTTCATCCACTTGAACGTATTTCTATTCTCATGAATATACAACTCAAGTTCTACTTGTGTCATTCCATTATTTTTACCATTTCTCCATGAATAAAAATAACTATAAACCTGCTATTGGTGATCAAGCAACAACAAGTAATCCAACATACACAAGTAGATAAGTTAATACAAGACATAACAAGAATGAATAACAATCACTTCATATCATTTGGCCATAAGTTTCATCTACTCCCTAGATAAAGAAAATTAGCTACTCATGAATGATAAAACACTCATAACTTCATTAATGTAAATCATCATGAATTACAAATACAAACAGAGTAAAGAAAGTCTTAGCCAATATATGGTGAAGCCTTCCAAAAATCTCCTTTGTCTTGAACTTAGATGATTACAAGATGAAATCCCAATTGCCCCTTGCAAGTCCTAGGTAGAGAGAATATGATTTTCTGTAAGAAGCTAAGCTACGAATGGATCCCCGATCTCTCCCCATATTTCTGCATAAAAAGTACTCAAAGGCTCCATTTTTCCAAGTCAAATTCTATCCTTTGATTCCCAAATCTCCACTTTGTTAGCATAGTCAAAAACCAATATTTTTGACTTGAAAATAAGCCACTTTTCTTGCCCTTTTGTCTTCTGAAGCATGTGCACCGAATTCCCTTGCATCTTATAGCTGGAAAGTGGTGTGAACACAAGAGAATTGGCTGAGTCAAATTGCAGAATTTCGGCTATAAAACGCGCCTACACAAAACGCGGTTACAAGTCACGTTTTGTGTACTCGCGTATTCACTTTGGCCTTACTTCATCTGCGATTTTCTCTATCATAAAGGCCGAACTAGCTTTTGTGCAAAACACAAAAGTTGTAGCCCTTTGAGTTAGCTTTCCAATGCTTCAAGAATCATCCAAATCGGAGCTTTGTAGCCTGAGATATGATCGAAATACTGAAGAGTGTCAAAACTGACTTGTATTGCATTTCCTCACTTGAACGTTTTTCACTTCATTCTTCTTGTTGCCACTTGAATTTATCACCAAATCTCTATTTTTTACCTCATTTGACATCCTTTGGTGATTGAATCATCATTCCTGCATAAAAATGAAGTTTTTACCATTAAAATCAATAGAAATGCAATATTATCCACTTTTACCAAAAATATATAATTTTACCAAAAACCTCTTTATTTTAATTATAAAACTAAATAATCAACTCAAAATTAACTAATAAAATGCACTTAAAAATACGTAAAATAAACTCTTATCAAATACCCCCACACTTGAATCATTGCTTGTCCTCAAGCAATATAAAATTCCAACCATCAATGATCCAAAAATTGAAAATAAACATATGTAGTATTTCAACTCCATTTCCTTGAATCAAGGTAAATAACCCTTATGTGATCTTTCCATTAAGTTCAAGTACTCATAATATCAAGCAAAGAAGAGCCAAGTATACCATAATTTTACCAATTCAACTCAACTTCTTATTTTTATCTAATTTCGCAAGCAAGCAACTCCTATAGTCAATAAAGATGCTAACTAATCTCATGATCAACTTCTTATTTTTCTTAAAGAGGGATTTAATTAATTAATTAATTAATTTATTTATTTTTTATTTATTTATTTTAAGGGTTAAATATTACTTAAGTTGTGAAAAATGCCTTTTGACGCGAAGATCAACATTTTTAGATGCAGATCCCCGGTTACTCAACATTTCACATACTCAAGTTGCTTTGCATACTCTTAATTCAAGTACCTTTTTACGCGAATGTCGACATTTGTAGATGCCAACCCCCGGTTACTCGGTATGAGAATCATTGGAGTAGAATAACCCCTTTTTTTTTTTTAATATATATATATATAATAAAATTCCCTCTAAGAGTAATCATGAGAAGAGTATGACACTTATTAACCATATTAATTTCTTATCTTATAAAATTAGATAAAAAGAAGAATTTTCATCAAATATACAAAATGTAGGCATAATTTTCTCCACTTTACTAGATATACTTTCCTATAGATGTAAAAATTATAATCACATAAAAATCATTTCCAAATTTCATGAGAAAAGAAGTATCAAAACCGCATATATTTATTTCAAAAGGATAAGTGACAAAATTTTATTTATTTATTATAGTTAATAACATATATATATATAAGGTTTTGGAAAAATTTTGACAGAGTCTCCCCTTAAAAGTGGACTAAATCTCCCTGCCAGCAACCACAAGAAACACCATTTAAGCACAAGAATTATATCAAACACAACTAAAACCACAAGTATCACACATATTTCTCCCCCCACACTTAAATTACACATTGTCCTCAATGTGTAGGGAAGAAATGAAACAAAAGAAGAAAAGAAAAGAAAGAAGTACTCCCCAAGTCAATGGCTGAGATCCTTATCAGCCACTAATCACGAACCACTGTCAAAATACAAGTACCTACCACATAGAAAACAGAAATATAAAATGAAGTTAAACATCTTAAGTTCCACAAGTTAAGATAATTAGGCAAGCAAGTTCATCAACTAAAGATAGCTTCTGCAGTGTGCCAAGTCAGTCATCCCCCTCGGCATCATCGTCATCCTCTGCATCACGATTGGGCGGTGGATGAATGCCCAAATGATCTTCAATTCGGCTTAGACGATTCCTAACGTCAGCGAACTGGAATGCAAAGTCCTCCATATGATCAAAAAGTCGCTGCCAATTAGTTTGTGGTGGAGGAGGAGGTGGTGCTGCAGTAGAAGGTCCAGCTTCATCCCGACCATGTCTAGCCTTTTGTCTCCGCTCCTGAACAGGGCGTGGAATGTCTCCCGTGCCAATACCAAGGCGGCGAAGAGTAGTGATAGTCATCTCAGCACGTGGTGGAACATACTCCCGCCGCATGCCTTCCAAGGGAACCTCAAAACGGGGAAAGATTAAAGTCAGTAGACGAGGAAATGATAGTTTGAAGGAAGTTGTCTTACGCCTCGCCGTAGACCTAATGTGGCTGATGATGATGTTAGGCAATGAAATCCGAGCATATGGAGATGTCCGATTATGGAACATGTAATCCAAGAAGTAGATATCGCTCTTGCGGACCTCCGTGTGCCCCGTCTTCTTTGGGATGACATTGTGAGCCATCATGTAAATGATAAGCCGATGACGAGGTTCGAAGACATTCGCCAAAATGGTCTCCTTCCTTGTAGAGCGAAAAGGCTGGTACTCGAGACCAAATCTAGCCATGGCCAATGAAGGATCCCACCTCCTATTCGGGGGAACAAACTCCTTCTTCAAGTCTACTGGACGTCCGTCATCCATACACCCCAAAATAGCAGCCAAATCTTGCCGTGACAAGGTGAGTCGTCTTCCACGCACCCAGGACTCAACTATTTCTCCACTATGGCGCGCCTTACTTTCAATGTTGGCGTAAAACTCGCGCACCAAGTCTGGGTAGTAATGGTTTGGAAGGGTGAGAATCGGAGCCCATCCTAGCTGAGCAAAAGCTTCTGAGATGTTGTACATCATCTCAACTGGTGGACTGACGTGCATCTCAAACAAAAACTCCAAATTAGCACGCGCCTCATGCCACTCCTGATTCCTGCGAGTGTTGAACCTAGCACTGTCAAATACCGATCTTCCCGCTCCACGGGAGGTGCCCTCACCAGGTCGACGGTTAATTGGTGGAGGAGAAGGTGAATTCTCCTCTTCAGTCACCTCCATCTCTTCATTAACCTCCCTCTCCTCACTACTAGAGGATGAAAGTACCGCTCTTCTTCCTCTTGGCATAGTACCTAAAAAATATTTCAATTATTCACATGTACTACAACTCATTTTTTTGGCAACAAAAGTTCAGCATTAATCCAAATAACCTCAAATACAATTGCTTAAGTTCTAATCATTCAATGATCGTACAAGACATATTTTCTGCCTAAAGTTGCCCAAAATCACCAAATTACACAAGATATGTATCAATTATAATTCAATTAGTGAAAATAGGAGCAATTATGATTATAACTATTTAGAATTAACAATAATAATATGCTTTTAGCTATAATCATGTTTAGGCAAAAATTAAACTAACTAACTCACCGAATCAACCAAATTACTCACTATACACAATGCACATGCTTAAACATCATCAACTAACCATTTTTAACCATAATTTAACATCACCAATGGCTCGAAAACATCCTAGTTCCTTTTTCCAATTTCATCTAAATATAGCAATTGTGAATTTTAAAGTACTTGAAAACCAATAAATTGCTACATTTAAACATTTAAACATGCTTAAACAATCATAATAATCATGAATAAAATCAAAAATAGCCATGAACCTCATCAAATTTTCGAAATTAAAAGATGTCAGATAGCTCAGGATAAAAAAATATGAACTTCTAAAATCAAAAGATTTGATGAAGAAACTTACCTCAATCACATAGAAGGATGTTTGGTGATGCTAAAAATGCAAAAAGCCCTATGAAACAACCTCCAATTGACCTCCAATTGAAGAAATTGGAGTTTAAGAACCCTAACCTTCAATGCTTCAAAAACCTGATTTTAAGTGTTTTTCTTGAATTTTAATCGGTTAAAAAGGTTGTATGAAGCTCAAAAGGTGTTGGGGTGATGATTTCTAGCAAGATTATGGAGTAAAAATGAAGATTTGTGAGGTGGGTAGAAGAGAAGAAGAAAAACGCGCCTGAAAAATGAAAAAGAGAGGAAAAAATGAAGCTGAAATCGCGTTTCTGAAGGCTATATTCAGACACACAAAACGCGACTCAAAACGCGCCTTCAACTCGCGTTTCTGAAATCGCGTTTTCTTCCCAAATCTTGCAGCACTTAAAACGCGACTGTGTTTGAAAACGCGACTTAGAGTCGCGTTTCATAAGTCGCGTTTTTGAGTCTTGATCCAGGCTTGAAAACGCGATTTCCATTAACACGCGACTTTGGGTCGCGTTTTGAAAGCGCGTTTTCTTTTCTGCAGTTGCAGAATTGAAAACGCGATTCTGAGAAACGCGACTTGTAGTCGCGTTTTCTTTGAAAACGCGTTTTCTGCTTCGATTTTTTAGCAGAATTTCAACTTTTGAAAAATTACAAAAGGTACCCCAATGACTCAAAATGCACCATAGATCATTTGTTTGCCAATTTTAATGACTGGAACAAATGTAAAACATTAAAAACATGCATTTTATCCCTTTATAATGAATCAAAAACACCTTTAATGCAAATCGAGGGGTTGAGTTGCTTGATCAAAGTTTGCCCTTTTCACCTCAAATGGTCATTCTTGCTTCCATTTGCCAACCCTATCACACAAAAACAACAAATTAACTAAAACACTTATTCAAACCACAAAATCACACCAATTTAACACATATAACATAAACATTGGGTTGCCTCCCAATTAGCGCTTTTATTTATAGTCGTTGGCTCGACTCACACATTCAGTTTCTTAATTTGAAGAAGAGTCGCCCAAAAGACATATGAGTCCTTTGGGTACGATTTCACCTGCCAAGTAGGGTTTCACTCGTTGTCCATTGACCTTAAACCTTTCATTTCTTGAATTTGCCAATTCAACCGCTCCATAGGGAAATACTTGAGTGACTTCAAAAGGTCCAGACCACCTTGACTTTAATTTTCCTGGAAATAACCTCAGGCGTGAATTGAATAAAAGCACTTTTTGCCCTACCTGAAATTGTTTAGGAATAATGTGCTTGTCATGCCAATATTTGATCTTTTCTTTGTAAATTTTGGCATTTTCATATGCATGTAACCGGTGTTCCTCCAATTCACTCAGCTCAAGTAATCTCCTTCCACCTGCAAGATTAAAATCTATATTAATTGCTTTAATAGCCCAATAAGCTTTATGTTCAATCTCTACAGGTAAGTGACAAGCTTTTCCATAGACTAAACGATACGGCGACATCCCTAAAGGAGTCTTAAATGCCGTTCGGTAAGCCCATAGTGTGTCATCTAGCTTTGTAGCCCAATCCTTGCGTGATTTATTCACAGTTTTTTCCAAAATGAGCTTTATCTCACGATTAGCTAGCTCCGCTTGTCCATTGGCTTGAGGATGGTACGGGAGTGATGTCTTGTGCCTACAGCCATATTTAAACAATAAGGAATCCAGTTGTTTGTTACAAAAATGTTTTCCTTCATCACTTATTATGGCCTTAGGTATACCAAACCTGCAAAAAATGTTCTTTTTAAGAAACCTAAGTACAACCTTAGAGTCATTAGTGGGTGAAGCGACTGCTTCTACCCATTTAGAAACATAATCCACTGCTACTAAGATGTACTTATTATTAAAAGAACTTGGAAATGGTCCCATAAAGTCTATACCCCATATATCAAATAATTCAACTTCTAAAAAGGTAGTTAGGGGCATTTCATTCTTTCGAGATATATTTCCAGTTCTTTGGCATGCATCACAATTTTTAACATATTCCCGAACGTCTCGATACATGGTTGGCCAATAAAACCCTGATTGCCATACCTTTGCTGCAGTCTTTGAAGTGCTAAAATGACCACCTGTTTCAAGATTATGACAATGATATAAAATATTACGTACCTCATTTTCTGGAATACATCTTCGTACCATACCATCGGCACAATGTTTGTACAGCAATGGTTCCTCCCAAAAGTAACTCTTCACATCATGCAAAAATTTCTTCCTTTGATGATAATTAAGCCCTTTTTGAATTTCCCCACTTACCAAATAATTAGCGAAATCTGCATACCATGGAGAGTTGCTAAGTGCTAGGACAAACTCATCCGGAAAATTCTCTTGGATCGGAACTTGATCTTTGACTGGGATATATTCCAAACGTGATAGATGATCTGCAACTAAATTCTCCGATCCCTTTTTGTCTTTTATCTCCACATCAAATTCCTGCAATAAAAGAATCCACCGAATTAGTCTTGGTTTTGCATCTTTTTTACGTAACAAATATTTAAGAGCCGCATGGTCCGTATATATAATAACTTTAGATCCTACTAAATAAGATCTAAATTTATCCAAAGCAAATATCACTGCCAATAGCTCTTTTTCTGTAGTTGCGTAATTGAGTTGTGCCTCGTTTAGCAACTTGCTAGCATAGTAAATGACGTGCAACCGTCCTTCTTTCTTTTGTCCCAAAACTGCTCCAACCGCATAATCACTTGCATCACACATCAATTCAAATGGTAGTGACCAATCGGGCGAAGTTATAATTGGGGCTGAAATCAATTCCTTCTTCAACCTTTCAAATGCAACCAAACAATTGTCATCAAATTGAAAAGGGGTATCTTTACATAATAAATCACATAATGGTTTTACTATTCTAGAAAAATCTTTAATAAAACGTCTATAAAAACCAGTATGTCCTAAAAAACTTCTTATCCCCTTGACATTGCTTGGGGGTGGCAATTTTTCGATGACTTCTATTTTGGCTTGATCCACCTCAATTCCCTTGGAGGAAATCTTGTGTCCTAAGACAATTCCTTCTTTTACCATAAAATGGCATTTCTCCCAATTCAGTACAAGATTTGTTTCCTCGCATCTCTGCAAAATCAATTCCAAATTATGAAGACAATGGTCAAAAGATGAACCATACACAGAAAAATCATCCATAAATATCTCCATAATTTTTTCAATATAATCCGAAAAAATAGCCATCATGCATCGTTGAAAAGTTGCAGGAGCATTGCATAAACCAAATGGCATTCTTCTAAAGGCAAAAGTGCCATAAGGACATGTAAATGTGGTCTTTTCTTGATCCTCTGGAGCTATAGCTATTTGGTTATATCCTGAAAAACCATCAAGAAAACAGTAAAATTCATATCCAGCTATTCGCTCCAATAATTGATCAAGAAATGGTAAGGGAAAATGATCTTTTCTTGTTACCGTATTTAACTTACGATAATCAATACACACTCTCCACCCTACCACAAGTCTAGATGGAATTAATTCATCATTTTTACCCATGATTGTAGTCATTCCACCTTTCTTTGGTACCACATGAATTGGACTAATCCAAACACTATCTGAGATAGGAAAAACTATACCTGCGTCAAGCCACTTAAGAATTTCATTTCTTACCACCTCTTTCATATTTGGATTGAGTCTTCTTTGTGTTTCCACCACTGGTTTGCAATCATTCTCCAATAAAATTCGATGCATGCATATAGAAGGACTTATACCTTTAATGTCTGAAATTGTCCATCCAATTGCCTTCTTACGCCTCCTTAGAACTCTTAGCAATTTAGTACACTGCTCATCATCAAGGTCAGCACTAACAATTACAGGTAAAGTGCTATTCTCTCCAAGAAATTCATACCTTAGATGAGTTGGAAGTGGCTTAAGCTCTAACCTTGGAGGTTCAATTTCTGAAGGTTGTGAAAACCCTTTTCCTTGGCCAAGACTCTCGTATACATTACCCCGTTTATAAGGTGCTTGAAAATTCAAATACTTGACCAATTCTTCAATTTCTTCAGAATCTCCATCTTGCATACCTGAACTCATTAAACAATACTCAAGAGGATCGAAGTCAAAATTGACTTGGCTCAGCTCTTGAGTTAGTTTTTCAATTGTGCCGATAGAATATGCATGATCGGTAAAAGAAGGGTATTTTTCCATTTCATGCAAATTAAACTCTACCTCTTCTTCACCTATTTGAAACTTGAGTTTGCCATTTTTAACATCAATAATAGTACCTGCAGTAGCTAAAAACGGTCTACCAAGAATAATTGGCATAGATACATCCTCTTCCATATCTAACACCACAAAATCCACTGGAATGATAAATTTTTGAACTTTTATCAATACATTTTCCAACACTCCTAATGGATGTCTAATAGACCTGTCCGCTAACTGCAAGGTAATATTAGTTCGTTTAAGTTCATGCAAACCTAGTTGTCTAGCCACCGTTAAAGGAATCAATGATACACTAGCACCAAGATCACATAATGCTTTAGAAAAATTAATACTACCTATGGTGCAAGGTATAGAGAAACTTCCTGGATCCTTCAATTTCGGTGGTAGTTTATTTTGTATAATTGCACTACACTCCTCCGTTAATGCTATTGTCTCGCAGTCTTCCAACTTCCTCTTTCGTGTCATGATTTCTTTGAGAAATTTCGCATAAGATGGAATCTGCAATATAGCATCAGCAAAAGGAATGTTAATATGCAATTGTTTGAACATTTTAACAAATTTTTCAAAATCTTTATCAAACTTATTCTGTTTTAATCTTTGAGGAAATGGAACCGCAGGAGGTATTGGAATGTTAGTGGAAGATGATGGCTGTGTTTCTCTTGGATTCTGCCGACTATTTCCCTCCATAGTTGCCTCTTGGTTCCTCTGTTTTTCAGCATTTTCTTCACTCTCATCCTTCTTACCTCCGCTCACTGGAGGATCTTCCAATTGTTTACCACTACGAAGAGTAATGGCCTTAACATGTTCTTTAGGATTGACCTCAGTTTTGCTAGGTAATTCCCCTTGATTTCGATTATTCAAGGAACTAGCAATTTGGCCAATTTGAACCTCTACATTTCTGTACATGGTAGTGAGTTGATCCAATCTCCCTTCTACTCGTTCAAATCTGTCCGAGGTAACTTTAGCCAGTTTTTCCACCGCAATCTCCCAACCAGGTTTAGTTTCGGCTTGTGGTTGCCTTGATTGGAACCCTGGTGGGTTTGCTGGTCTGGATTGATTTCCTTGGTCCTTCCATCCAAAGTTTGGATGATTTCTCCACCCCGGATTGTAAGTATTCGAGTAGGGATTATTTAAAGCATTTCTGTTGTAATTATTGACAAATTGTACCTGCTCAGAATCAACGCACTCATTAGTATCATGTTCACCTCCACATAAAGAGCAACAAGCTATATGAGCATTAGATGCACTAGGGCCAACTCCACCTTGTCTACTTAATAGCTTCATCACATTATTCATTTGAGCACTCAGCATATTGAGAGTGTCCATTTCTATCATACCTGCATGACGTCTTGTATTACCTCTTTCATTGGCCCATTGGTAGTTATTTGCTGCCATTTCTTCTATCAAATTATGAGCTTCTTGGGGTGATTTACCCATTAAAGCTCCACCTGCGGCTGCATCAATCATAGTTTTAGTGGAGAAAGATAAACCATTATAAAAGGTTTGTATAATCAGCCATTCGGGTAGTCCATGGTGTGGACATTTCCGTAACAAATCTCTAAACCTTTCCCATGCTTCATATAATGATTCTCCTTCCATTTGACTAAAACCAGTGATATCCATTCTTAGCTTAGCAGTCTTACCGGGTGGAAAATACTTATTCAAAAATGCCCTTGATAAATCATCCCATGTGGTAAAAGTGTTAGGAGCATGAGAATGTAGCCAAAGTTTGGCCTTATCTCTCAATGAAAATGGGAACAATCTTAGCCGTATAGCCTCATCACTAACTCCATTCATTTTAATTGTATCACAAATTTCCAAAAATGTAGTTAAGTGTGAATTAGGATCTTCTACTGCATTACCTGCAAATTGAGATTGTTGAACCATTTGGATCAGTGATGGTTTAATCTCAAAGTTGTTAGCATTTACAGTAGGCCTTACTATACTTGTTTGAGATCCTTGTGTTCCCGGTAGAGCAAAATCTCGTAGAACTCGCCTATTTGCTTCATTTTCGGCCATCTCTTCTTCAAATGGTAGTTCTATCAAAATTTCCTCTATCGGTTGCCAAATCTCTTGTTCCTCTTGCTGTTGTGTGTGCCTCCTTTGTCTACGTAGTGTCCTCTCAATTTCTGGATCGACAGGTACGACTTCTCGAGACTCCCGGTGCATACACTACAAACAGAAATAAGGGATATTATGCAACTTCAATTGTCAAAAACTGATTACAAAATAAGATTAAATATAAAAAAAATAATACTGTCTAAATTAATAAAGATGATTAGGCTCTAATATTGCCGCTCCCCGGCAACGGCGCCAAAAACTTGACGGGTTTTTACTTTAAGTGCAAGTTTAATTCCGAATTTACACCCGTTGGACTGCAAGTATACAGGTCGCAATTGTAGTACGAGATGTGTATCGGGTCGATCCCACGAGGAGTAATTTAAAACAATTATTAGATACTAATTTACTCTATTATTTAGACTCACAATTAATTTGAGCAGAAACTTCAGATTTTAATTCAACTACAAAAATTCTTAAATAGATAAATGCAATATCTCAAGGGGAGTAGAATTCACTAAATATTAAGATCTAGGGATGTAGATTCCACTTATGACACAAAAGATCTAAAATGAATTAATTCAACACTTGTTACTGCTCTTGTTTAACCAAGGATTCATTTCCAGAAATACCAAAATCACATTCTCATGATAATAATGGGTTAAAACAGATTAGTTTGTCCTAATCTCTTGGTAAATACTAAATCTGTTCTTATTCACACATGAAATGCAGATTTCATCCACTTGAACGTATTTCTATTCTCATGAATATACAACTCAAGTTCTACTTGTGTCATTCCATTATTTTTACCATTTCTCCATGAATAAAAATAACTATAAACCTGCTATTGGTGATCAAGCAACAACAAGTAATCCAACATACACAAGTAGATAAGTTAATACAAGACATAACAAGAATGAATAACAATCACTTCATATCATTTGGCCATAAGTTTCATCTACTCCCTAGATAAAGAAAATTAGCTACTCATGAATGATAAAACACTCATAACTTCATTAATGTAAATCATCATGAATTACAAATACAAACAGAGTAAAGAAAGTCTTAGCCAATATATGGTGAAGCCTTCCAAAAATCTCCTTTGTCTTGAACTTGGATGATTACAAGATGAAATCCCAATTGCCCCTTGCAAGTCCTAGGTAGAGAGAATATGATTTTCTGTAAGAAGCTAAGCTACGAATGGATCCCCGATCTCTCCCCATATTTCTGCATAAAAAGTACTCAAAGGCTCCATTTTTCCAAGTCAAATTCTATCCTTTGATTCCCAAATCTCCACTTTGTTAGCATAGTCAAAAACCAATATTTTTGACTTGAAAATAAGCCACTTTTCTTGCCCTTTTGTCTTCTGAAGCATGTGCACCGAATTCCCTTGCATCTTATAGCTGGAAAGTGGTGTGAACACAAGAGAATTGGCTGAGTCAAATTGCAGAATTTCGGCTATAAAACGCGCCTACACAAAACGCGGTTACAAGTCACGTTTTGTGTACTCGCGTATTCACTTTGGCCTTACTTCATCTGCGAT
This sequence comes from Coffea eugenioides, assembly GCF_003713205.1. Taxonomy (NCBI): domain Eukaryota; kingdom Viridiplantae; phylum Streptophyta; class Magnoliopsida; order Gentianales; family Rubiaceae; genus Coffea; species Coffea eugenioides. Next base: position 3,690,778 of record NC_040039.1, read on the forward strand.
TTTCTCTATCATAAAGGCCGAACTAGCTTTTGTGCAAAACACAAAAGTTGTAGCCCTTTGAGTTAGCTTTCCAATGCTTCAAGAATCATCCAAATCGGAGCTTTGTAGCCTGAGATATGATCGAAATACTGAAGAGTGTCAAAACTGACTTGTATTGCATTTCCTCACTTGAACGTTTTTCACTTCATTCTTCTTGTTGCCACTTGAATTTATCACCAAATCTCTATTTTTTACCTCATTTGACATCCTTTGGTGATTGAATCATCATTCCTGCATAAAAATGAAGTTTTTACCATTAAAATCAATAGAAATGCAATATTATCCACTTTTACCAAAAATATATAATTTTACCAAAAACCTCTTTATTTTAATTATAAAACTAAATAATCAACTCAAAATTAACTAATAAAATGCACTTAAAAATACGTAAAATAAACTCTTATCAAATTAACTACAAGTTCATTTCTTCTATGAAATTACATGAAACAAGTCATTTAAATCACATAGGTGCACCTCTACTCTCGTGAGTGTACTCCCTAGGTTTATCACTTCCTTGAACTAGTGTTAAATTCCAATTCTCATTACAAACTTAACACCTTTAGATAATCACAACTAATGGCCCGTTAATCATGATTAGAAAAGTAAAAGTGATAAATAACTTGCTCAAAATAATATCATCAAATAACCAAGTAAACATCACTAATAAGATATAGCAAGTTCATCCATTCTCTAAGCATAAACTTTAGCAAAGCATGAAGAAAAACAAAACCAAACTTGTATTATAGCTAAACATGAAATCAAATACAAAAGAGAAAGTGATAGGAGAGATGTCACCCTTGTCACATGAGCTTCAAACTCTCCATCTTTGCTCCTCCAATCTTCATCCAAATCTAACTACAAATACAAGAAGGAAAACCTACACTAACTATACTATACTACTCTAACTAATGAAATAAGAAAAACTAGTGAAGACTACATTTTGGTGAGTTTCTCTAGCCTTCCAAAGTTATTCAATTATTCTCCAAAGGCTGCTATTTATAGAGGAATTTAAGCCACAAGTGAATTGTTTCTTGGTTGGCAAAGTTGGTTTTTGAACTCTCAAAAATTGCTTCTCAAAGTTCCTATACTCATTTGATCATTTATAGCCGGAATCATTGCAGAAAAAGTGGTCAAAAAGGTTGTGTGAAAAGAGCATAAATTGCAGAGCAAGTTGCAGCTGAAATCTAATAAAACGCGGGTAGAAAACACGGCCACTGCCACATTTTGAGCTCCCGTTTTGCTCTTTGCAAGTTTGCACTTTTTTGGGCAGAATTCATCCTTGCTCTGTTTTTGGTCCAAGTTCAACTGATATTTTCTTGATGTTAGAAACTGAACTAGCTCTTGTGTAAAACATGAAAGTTTTATCCTTTTGAGTTAGCTTCCAATGCATGAAAAATCATCCAATTTGGAGCTCTGTGGATCATGAAATGACCAAAATACCGCTGACTGGTCAGAACCTTGCTTCAGCTTTCGACCATGAAATTGCACTTCTGGATTTCGACTTTTTGACAATGAAAACAACTGAACTGAACTTCAATGTCTTCATACCAAATGTAGATCTGTCTCTGAGCTTCAAATTGGTATAAAATTTACCTCAATCCAATACTTGTAACTCAAGATATTGCTGAAATACCACAAGGTGTCAAAGCTGTGAAACTTGCTTCCTTTTGTTCTTGATTGCATTTCCTCTTTTGCACTTCATATTCTCTTTTTATCACTTCAAACCGTCATCAATCATCCAATTATCTTCTCAATTCACTCCATTTGATTATTGAATCATTAAACCTACAAAAACATGAAGTTTTAACCATAAAAATCCACAGAAATGCACTCTTTGCCACTTAAACCACAAAATGCATATTTTCACTAGAATCTTAGTTAATTAGCTATAAAACTAACTAAAATACACCAAAACTAAATAATAAAATACACTTAAAACACGTAAAATATATTCTTATCAGAGTTCATTAAAGTGGTGGTTATATCGTTTGTAATAATTGCAATGTGGAAAAAATTCATGAATGAGTTTATCCCCCTTCTAAATAACAAAGGGGTATTTTAGGAATTTTGGTGACGAATTTAGCATATTGGGTCTATATTGTTACTAAAATGCTAACAATAGGGGAGGTAGGTGTAATTTTTTAAATTATAAAGGAGCTACTTGCAATAGTCAGAAACCTCAGGAGAGGTTTCTTAAATTATCCATTAATTGTATACAGATATTGAGATTTTCTCCTCCTCTTTTATTGCCTTTTCTTTTATTCATCTGTCTTAAAATTCTTTTCTATTGCCCATCGTACAAAATCTTGATGAATTAAGGTCAGGTCAGTACATTAGTGGTCTCGAGGGTCAAAGACAAAAAAAAAATCACAATTTTGGCACAAATGTTCGGATTGGATATTGATTGACAATTTTTGAAAGTGACCGAAATCAATCCCAGTAATAAATCACAATAAATCACCTAGAGAATTCTAAGGATCGAACTCATAGGGACGAGTTCATTTTTTGGTAACAGTTAATTAGACCACATGTGCCCACATTTCTTCAAAAAAATTATAAAATAAATATAGAACCAATCCCTTAGGTGCTCGAAAATGTCTTTCAACTCTGAAGGTGCAATTCTGTTGAAAGAGGAGGGAAAATACATATGAAGACTTCAAAATGCCATTAATTTGGTGATCTTCTCTGTAGTACATGATCTTAACCTCGGTTATTGACTAACAGTTAAACAAGAAGGACCAAATGAACAAATAACTTTGATCTTCTTATAAACTACGGCAACATCTCTGGCTTTCCCACTGTCTCGAACCATAATCAATATCAAATTTTGTTTTTTGTTTTTTTTTGGTAAAATAGTGGATTATGTGTTTCTCTTGTACTCAAATAATAACTATCAGACTAGCCATCATCACCCTAGCAACCTACGATGTTGAAAGAACATTAATGTAAACAATGGTTAGGTGATGAAAATTGGATGTGCATTTGAAATGAGCCTGCAAAACAAGTCAGAATATTATTATGGTCCGTTTCATGACCGCATGATACACGTAAAGAGTTTTTTTTATTATTTATTCATGGGATTGAATACAAAATATTCCTCTTACATATTTGTGATTTTTCGAAGTGAAGGCATTCCTAATCTGTCCAAACAGATTGCTCCACGAGCCAGTCTTGGGAACATACTAAAGGTATCGTAAACCTTGATTTGTTGCTGTGGATGAGATATTCCCACATTAGACAAAGCATCAGCAACTGTATTAGCTTCCCGATAGCAATGTGAGAATCTAGCAGGATCTTCTACTAGCTTCCAAATCTGGTTAACTTCTCTTCGAATTTGCCACGGATACTGAGTACGACGCTGAATGATCCCAATCAAAACCAATGAATCTGATTGTACACATATGTCTTCGAAGCCCTTTTGTATACACGTTTGAAGGCCAATTAGAAGAGCTCGAGCCTCTGCGCGGAGACTTGTAGTTTCTCCCAAGTAGGCCGAGAAGGCAATCAGTGGTAAGCCAGTTGAATCCCGAAGAACCCCACCACCTCCACCCACTCCTGGATTACCTTTAGCACAGCCATCCGTATTAAGTATATACCTTCCTGTCTCCTTTGTCTCCCAGCGGATAACTTTATATGCAACCCTGCCACCAGAAGGAATCGTCCAATCATACAACTGACTGAATGATTGCAGTCGAATAACTTTTTTGAACTGTATTCCCACCATAGTATGGATTTCTGCGAAGATGGCTTGGCAAATGGCCGACGATCGCATCTGGATACCCTCAAACATTGCTTTATTCCTCGCCTTCCAAATCTGCCAGCAAACTACACTTGGAAGAATGCGGTCAATAAACCGTCGTAGCTCATAGTCATGTGATCGCAACCACCAACCTACTATGCGAGCTCGTAAGTAAGATCCTGAAAAATTCAATCCACATAGACCTCCAAAATAATTCCATATGACCGTCGCTATGTGGCCATTGGAAAATAAATGCTCAATAGACTCCTCAGATGCCGCAGAACAACAAAAGCATTTGGAAGGTAAATGGAAACCCAGTTTGCATAACTGATCTGGTATCGGAATCCTTCCCAGAAGTAATCTCAACATGAAAAATGAAACTTTTACAGGAATGCGGGAATGCCAAATAGAGGCAAATACCATAGACGTGGGGCGAGCCTGCCTAATATCCCCGAAAGCGGACTTTAGGGAGAATTTTCCGGATGTTGTGGGCATCCAAATGACTTCAACTTCATTTCCTTCTTCCGGGACCATTTGCTCTAAAATGGAAAAAACATTCTCCCTTGGCAATGTCTGGTATAAAAGATTCAAATCCCAGTGACCATTGAGTGTGAAATTTCTGAATGATAAATGTGGGATAACCGGAACTTGTAGAAATAAAGCACCACTTCCCAACCAGTTATCGTACCAAAAATGACACGCCCCATGTTTGGCCACCCATAACATCGACAGCTCCACTTGTCGGCTCACGTTTACCATCCTTCGCCAAATTGACGAATCCGTTTTCCTAAGTTCAACCTGACAAGGGTGAAGACCTTTGCAATATTTTGCTTTCATGAATGTCGACCACAACGATGATCCTGTTCGGAAGTTCCACCACAACTTGCAGGAAAAAGCTGTGTATACATCACGGAGTCTCCGGAAACCAACTCCTCCTTCCTCAATCGGATAACACAACTGGGACCAACGTATCCAGTGAAACTTCGACTCGTCGGGTGATGATCTCCACAGGAATGTCGAGCATGCCTTTTCTATAGTTTTAAACACCTTACTCGGGATTACCGCTGCTGACATCAGATGAACTGGTATTGATGATAATACATGCTTGATTAGAATTATCTTACCTCCAAAGGAGAGTAGCCTTGATTTCCAAGACAAAATCCTTGCTAGAATCGATTGACACACTTCTCCAAAATAAGATGATTTACATCTTCCAAAATAGAGCGGAAACCCTAAATAGCGTATCGGAAATGATTGCCAGGCAAACCTAGTGATACGATCAATCACCCGTCGTCTCGCCGATGGCATCGATGGATGGATTAAGTAACAACTTTTTTGTACATTTATCAGCTGCCCCGAACATCTTTGATAAGCCTCTAACACTTGCATGATAGCCTTCAGGGAAAATGAGGATCCATTTGCAAATATGAGAATATCATCCGCAAAAGCCAAATGAGTAATAGGCGGGCATCCATACGAAACTTTAAATCCCACAAAACCTGGTTTCCGGGCAAGGTTATTCAATGCTCTAGATAATGCCTCAGCCCCTATAATGAATAATGCTGGTGATAATGGATCACCCTGCCGGAGTCCTCTTGAAGATTTAAAAAAACCGTATGAGGATCCATTGATAATGATTGAAAACCAGGCATTTGAAATCAACCGCCAAACCATATCGATGAATCTTTCACCAAAGCCATACCTCCTCAGAACATTGATAATATGACTCCATGCCACTCTGTCATATGCCTTAGACATGTCTAGCTTCATAACCACATTGCCTCCTCTATTCTTTTTCGCCATACCCGATATCACCTCTTGAGCTAGCAGAAAATTTTCCGTTATATTACGGCCCTTAACAAATCCCGTCTGATGGGGTGAAATGATTTTTGGCAAAATATCCGCCACTCTATCTGCCAAGATCCGGGATAAAAGTTTGTTGAAAAAATTGCAAAGACTGATGGGTCTGAATTGAGAAAAATCTTGAGGATTTTGCACCTTTGGAATTAGTACAATTGAAGTAGAGGTAATGAACCGAGGTAACTCCGCTCCACAAAAAAAACTGAGTACCGCTTTGTAGACGTCTTGAGCGATCACTTGCCATGCAAAAGTAAAGAATTTCCCTGTGAAACCGTCTGGGCCAGCAGCACTTTCTTCATCCATTGACCTCAAGACTCGGTGTACCTCTTCAATTGATGGGACTTCTTCCAACTTTGCATTATCCTCCCCCGAGATCATAGGCGGAATAAGGCTTAGCATATCTGAAGATGATGCCAAAGAATCGTTGAAGAGATCGTGGAAATAAGTTATTGCCGCACTAGCTATATCATCCTCATTATCCACCCAAACGCCGTCAGAATTTTTGATACGATGTATCATTCCTTGAGACCGTCTCTGTCTTACTATTGCATGAAAGTACTTTGAATTTCTGTCTCCTTGGCAAAGCCATTTCACCCTGGCTTTTTGTCTCCAAAATTGCTCTTCAATTGATAGTGCATGCCTTAGCTCCGCCTGAGCCTTGTTGAGCTCAATCTGACACTCCTCCGAGGCATTGTTATCTACACTTTCCTCAGCCCTTTGTACCGCCATTTCTGCAGATCTCACAGCGTCAAACACATTCCCAAAGTGTTGCTTGTTCCATGCTTGAATAGCTCTCCTCGTTGCCAATAATTTAGAACATAAGACACGCAACGGAGACCCACTGATATCTTGATTCCAAGCCTGTCGAATAACCTCCAAGAATTCAGGTTTGGTTGTCCAAACATTCAAGAATCGAAAAGGCCGAGGTTTATTATTGGACCGAGCCACAAAAGAAATCTTTAAAGGTGAATGGTCGGACGGATGTCTAGCCAAGTGAAGGACAGAAATGGCATCAGAGAAATCCAGACAAGCCCCATTGACTAAAAATCGGTCTAACCTCTTAGAAATGCGAGCTCTACTCCGTCGATTGTTGGACCATGTGAATCTGGCTCCTGAAAATCCTACATCAAATACCCCAGCTTCCTCCATGAAAGACATAAAATCCACCCCTTCTGCTATACCAAACGGACGTCCTCCATATTTTTCATGAGGTGCCAAAATAACATTAAAATCACCCCCAATACACCAAGGAAGTAAGCTAGGCTTATCTGCTAACAATGAACTCCATAAATTGCGGCGCTCATCAACTGAGCATTTTGCATGAACAAAGGACATAATTATTGGAGTAGGGAGTTGCGGACTTTGAACTTCTAGAGAAATATGCTGATCTGAATTACCCACAATCGAGCAAACAAATGGACTACTAAAGAAAACCCAAATATCACTCGAACAATTAACACATACATAATCAAATAATAGACGTAATCGAATGGACTCAATTTTAGCTACGTCTAACTTTGGCTCACAAATGGCAACAAAATGAACATGATGAGACCGTACTAGTTTAATCAATCTTCTTAAATTTGGAGCTTTAGCTACCCCTCTAATATTCCAAAAAATACCACTAATCATGAGAGAGAACCTGAAATGAGTTATTGTTTGATGTCTTTGACCGAAGCTGTCTGTCGGTTGGGACATTTACCCGCGCACCTTTCGTCCTTTTTTGTTTGGAATTTCGGTCTGCCACCCCCGATTGATCAATCTTTAAAGATTGACTTGAAGAGCCCGGCAAAGTTTCTTGTGGATCCGCTAAAGTGGGAGACAAATTTGCTGCACTAATTGGCAATTGATTTACATCGATCCCATGCTCTTTAGGAAATGTATTCTGTGGCCCACACAATTCCACATAGAGGTGCTGCAAAGAATTTCTGTCGGCCATGCGTTGATGTTCCTCTCTAAAGTGTTTATTCAAATCAGAATGGGTCCCTTCATACTCATTTTCATGGGCCTTCTCCAGCTGGTTTTCCATTTCTCCTTGTTCCCCATCCAATGCATCCTTCCTGGTATGATCAGAATCGGAATACCCATGCACAGCAGAAGGCGACGGACTGGTATCATCTCCTATTGCAGCATCCTGATCTCCAATAATAGCGGTAGATTTGTCATCTTGGTGAACTGGTACGACGTCGTTCTCAGCTTGCTTGGCAGTCCTGACTTCTTCCTCTATTACTCCTTTTGGCTTACCATCATTATCAACCGAATCTGTGCATTGCGCTGCGTTTGGAGTATCATCTGAAGTGACCATAGCAGAAATAGTCAGCACCTCTGTTGTCTTTTTGGAGTTAGCATCTGGATTTTGCACCTTGTCTAAATTAGACACCTGAACATTGTTTATTTCTTTCTGCGGATCATGCTTGGCTCTCGTTGTTTGCTTATATTGATACCGAGGTTCATTTTCAGTTGCATTCTTCTTGCATTGCTCATGTGAGTGCCCCAAGCGAGAGCAATATGAGCAGTATGGTGGCATGTTTTCTGGCACAATACGTTGCCAAAATCCAGACTCCCCTTCAACAGCCACCCATACTCTTGGTATCACAACCTTCGCTGCATCTAGCTCCACGCAAACCCTTGCCAAACTAGGACGGGTTCCAGCAGCCGTTGCCGAATCTATAAACAAAGGTCTTCCTACAGGAGAAATTATGGAAAACAATGAATGTTTGTCAAAATAATGAATAGGCAAAGCTGGAAGATCTACCCAGACCGGAACCAAAGATGATTCTTTGAGAACATGAAACTCCCTTGTCCATCGAAACACCCGCATCGGATATTTGCCCAACTGCCAAATCCCTCTCATCCAGATCCTGTTAAAGTCAGCTTCAGTCGTGCACTTAATGAGAACATGCCTGTAGTCCATCAATCCAATAGAAACGTGATCTTTCAGGTTTAACAAAGCAAAAAACTTTCGAATATCTTCCAAGGACGGTCTCCCGTGAGAAAATTTTCCCACTAAAGCCCATTGAAAAGGCGCTGCAAGTTTGTCCGCATCTGCTTTAGAAAAAACTACCGCTGCTTCACCCTTGTACACAGACGCTTGCCTAATGTGGATAGGAGATGTTGCTGGTTGTGAGAAAAGTTGTGAGAAAGACTTTTTTCCTATAGGTGAATCTTGCCCCTCAGCCGAAGGCTGAAGGGCAGCCATGAATTGTCAGCTAAAAAAGAAGCTTTAGGCAAGAGTTGATGCTTGAAGTATGTTTAATGGAGTTGGAGAAGATCCTAATCTCTGAATAGTTTATCTTCCCTATAGGTGTGTATGGCCAGTTATGTGAAGTGCAATCCTTTTCCTTCATTCACCTTTTGATATCTCTTTGCAATTTCAAGAACAATCTCAGAGGATTTATGTTTACTTTACGGGCCAAATATAAGAATGAGATCTTCTGGCCTGGCCACGTCTTCTTCTAACCGCATGATAAAATAACAAGAATACTTAAATGTTTCTCTCATTAGCTATATGACAAATTATTTTTTAGGACAAGTTACCACACGGATAAGATATTATGAATCCTTAATTGTTTCTCTCATCAAATAAATGACAAACAATTATGTTGGAGAAGTTACTACAGGTAATATGCATAGATAGATAAGTATAGAATTTGATAAACATAACAACTTAAGGTATGATTAATTGTGTAAAGAGTACTGAGCTTTTCTGTCTCTTTTACTATTTTTCCTTTGTTCTTCATCCGTCTTAAAATTTCTCTCTGCTGCCCATCGTACAAAATCTTGATGAATTAAGGTCAAGTCAGAACAGTAGTGCCCTTGAGTGTCAAGGCAAAAAAAAAAAAAAAAATCACATTTTTTGCGCTTAAATGTTCAGATTGGCTGGTGATCAACAATTTCATCAAGTGTACAAAATCAATCCCGGTAATAAATCGATTGGAGAATTCTAGGGTTCGAGCTCACAGGGACGAGTTAATTTTTCCTACTTCAAAATATTATACAAACGACAATAAAAGACAAACTCAAGAAATTTATTATTCACTAACTAAGAATAAATTGAATAGTCAAGTCAAAGAAAATAGATTGCACAAAAATAATGGGCAAGAAACTAGGGTTTGTCAGATTTTGTTCCATAACTTGAATTAATTATCGAATTATTTTCTTAATATATCGAGAACGTATTCCACAAAGGTACTTTAGATTATCTCCCAATATATCTAAATTGTATACAATTAAATCTCATATCTCTTTCAAGATCACAAGTATTCGACTGAATCCTTTAGGATCTTAAGTGATTTGATTACGGCATATAAACCCTAAATTACCCTCACATTTAGCCTAGGAATGTGAATCTATCTAGTACCTAGTTGTGTAGCCCTTTTTAGTACATACAAACCCTCAAAGCATGTCCATAATGAACAAGCATAAACATAAAATTAAAATAACATAGATGAATCAAGGCAAAAATTGATAGAAGCATCAGGGAAGCTTTTTGAAATTATCGCTAAACATTATACATGCAAATTCATATTTCTATCTTGTTTATTTATTCCAGCAACGGCAGGATTCTCAATTTAAAATATCAGTTTAGCAACGAGAAACTCATAGGTCAAAAAGTGGTATTGTATGTGTGGAATATGATATTGTTGATAAAAGGTCATTTAATCTTTTTAATGAAAATTCCAAGCCATGAATTGTTCTTTCGATGCAAATATTTTTCTTGCACTGATAATGTAGATATTAGTGATTTTTGATGAATAATGCATATGGAGGATTTTTTTTTTCTATATATGATGGATTTTGAATTTATATCTAAATTAAAATTAATTGTCATGTATTAAAACCTGTATACTCTAGTATCATTCACGAAAAATTAACTCAAATTATTAGTGTTATGACTTATTGTTTGTTTATTGGTATAAAGTAACTCCGAGGTATGTGTGGAATATGACTAATAGGTTTTGTGCATGTCTCGTATATCTATATCTATTAGTATGAAAAACATTTCCGTGTATATAACATCAATCCATAATAAATAGGCTAAAATGTATCGGAGGTTATCAAACTTTTCAAAAATGTCATTTCATCCATTCAACTAATTTTAGCACTAATAGCCTAGTGAAATCTTTAAGATGATTCATCTCAATAATTACGATCGATGCTGCCGTTAAAACATACCGAAGTTGACCATGCGTGAGGCACTTAACCATTCCATGTTTCTTTTGTATATATCAAATAAATTTTTCTACAAAAACAATTTCAAAAACTCAAATCCAGATGGGATCTTAGATTAGATTTTGTGGAAATGCGAATTCTACACGTGCAATAAAACATTGAGCACGAGGCAACTAAGGTGAATTCCTGTCTCGACAACTTTCAGATTAGGTGAAGATGTATTTTCGAGGTGTGCATTGTTTAGGCAAGAGCAAAACAACCAATAAACCCTACACAAAAACCATGACTAAGGAGCTACCATAACTCATGAACAATGCAACAAACTCTATACACTTAATACAAGATGTTAATTGAAAAATTGCCATTTATATTTTTGGAGAAATATATTCAATTCATAAAAAATTTTCTGAGATGCCACAAACAAAATCTGAAATGCATATTTTGCCATTTTGCGATAGAACTTGGCCAAACTTCAGAATTTGCCCCGATTCGTCGTAAATTTGGGCACACTATCCTATTTGTTCATTTCTTGATTCCGCTTTCTTTCCATATTTCAGAAGCTCTTTCTCTTAAGCAACAGATTCAATACCTGTAGGACCTAATCAACAGATTCAATATCAAGTTGTTCGTTCATTTGTTTGTTTGTTTGTCTTTTGTTTTTTTTTTGGTAATAATAATCAATATCATGTGCCACGGGATAACAGTGCGAAACCTATCTACATCAAACTTCTTTTGTTTTTCATCTTAGACTAGCCACCATCACCCTATTAACCTACGATGTTGAAAGAACATTAATGTAAACAATGGTTAGGTGACGACGAAAATTGGATGTGCAATTGAAAATGTTCATGACCACATGATAAGATACCATGAACACTTTAATGTTTCTCTCATCAGCTATATGACAAATTATTATGTAGGACAAGTTACCACTCGGATAAGATATTATGAATACTTAATTGTTTCTCTTATTAATTAAATGACAAATAATTTTGAACCTTTCGTAGGGTTTGGGGATCTGGTTGTGTGGGAGGGATGTTCACCTGGCGTATTCCATACAAAAGCTGCCATGAAACTTCTTAGTGGCTCAAGAGAGAAGATGACTTGGGCAAAACTAGTTTGGGGAAAATGATTTGTACCAAGATTTGCATTTATTTTATGGCTGCTATGTAAGAAAAGGCTCCCTACATTAGACAGATTACAAAAGTGGGGTGTTTCTTTACCATCTAGTTTGTGTATACTCTGTAAAGAAGAGGAGGAAAGAATAAACCATATGTTCTTTAATTGTTGTACGACAAGACCAGTACGGACTAAAGTGCAACACATGTGCCTGGTATTCCGAGGTTCTTATTCTTGGGATGAAGAACTTATCTGGCTTCCAGCTCACTGAAAGACAAAATCATTTGCGGACCAGCTGAGGAGATTAGCTTTGGCTGCTACTGTTTATCACATTTGGAGACTCAAGAATGAAATGATCTATCAATTAAGGTTCATTGTGTGTGCTAAACTGCAAAAAACCATTAAAGAATCTGTGTTATGTGGTCGTTGGACGGTCTAGTTTCCCAAGAACACAACAAAACTGGAAACTTGTAATGTAATGGGGAGTTGACTAGAAATGTGTGACAGATTAGTTGTTTTGAATGCTGTAACTATAGTAGTATGATGAGGGAAGATTGCTCAAGAGTACAAGTTGAATGCAGTAATCAAATCAAATCCTTATTATTTGCTCAAAAAAAAAAATTATGTAGGAGAAGTTACTACACATAATATGCATAGATAGATAAGTATAGAATTTGACAAACATGACAACTGAAAGGGTATGATTAATTGTATACAGATATTGAGCTTTTCTCCAGTGACGGAGCCAGGATTTTTTTTTTGGGGGGGCCAAAATTTTATCCTAATAAAATTATCTTAATATATTATGTTCAAAATAATTTTCTTCTATTTAAATATATAACATCTAAAAATATCAAATATTAAATTTAATTATAAAGGCATGTCTATTCATAAATATACCGTACAGTCATAACAAAAATTAACAAAAAAGATACCCTTTGATTAAATATCTTATAACATCACAAACCATCCAATTTGCACATTATGAGAAGATGCTCTCCAATATGTCACCTATGCAATATATATATATATATATATATATATAACCTTGTAATATAAATGTAACTATTTTCAATTAAAAAAAGATAAAAGTTATGTTAGCATACTTTGAAATTTCAACATCTTTTCTTAGAAGTAAATTGAGCTCTAAGCTCTTTCATAAAACTAAATTCATCTATGATTGAATCACTGCTAAATTTTTCAGCAACCTTCTTTTCTATATACACAGTTAGACAATCATTCAAGAAATTATCTTCCATCTTGTTTTGGAGCTTTGTCTTGATTATTTTCATAATTGAAAATGTCCGCTCTGAAGTTGCAGTTGATACAGGAAGAGTAAGAACAAGTCGAATCAATCTATCAATAACAAGATATATCACTGATTTTCTTGTCTTCACCAAGCCTTGACATAACTCATTAATACCAGATAATTTTGCAATTCAGGATGATTTGGAATGTCGAGCTCAAAATGTTGAAGTTCTATTCTTAGACGTACTAGTTCTTGCTCCATAAAATCATTCGGATAGAACTTCTCTGCAAGTTTACAAATATCATCAATCTTGAACAGCATAAATCCATTTCTAGGATCTAAAGCAGTGCTCAAAATAAGCAATTCCACGGTATGATCATTAAACCTGCTATGTAACTCTTACAATTGATAATCAATTGTTGCAAGAAATATATCCACTCGATAATAATGCCCCACACAGATCTCATCATGATGACTTCGAGATCTACCACGTCTTGCAATATATTGAGCATTCATACATGGGATATCAATTTGATGTTGCTCACAAAATAATTTAACTTTCACCAAGAAATCATCCCATCCCGAATCTCGAAAAGTCTTCAGTAGCTTTGTTGTGCTTGAGACAAGATGCATTGCATTCAAAATATCTTGAGATTTATGTTGTAATGCTATATAAAGAAGATGAGTAATTTCCATAATGTCTTTCATAAGATGCAAAGTGAAAACAAACTTAAAGGATAACAACTGATTCAAAGCAAAATTTGCATCTCCACGTTAAGAGTATGAACCTCCATCTACTGCAATGTTACTTAAAACCACACAAGTAGCATTGAACATTTTCAGTAAACTAGAAATAGAATCCAAATGAGAACCCCAACGAGTATCTCCAGTTCGTTTTAAAGTGCCAATTTGATTAAGCTCCCTTCCAGTTTCAAGTTCACCATTAGCAATCTTAGTAGCAACTTCAATTGCTTGAGCCTCCTTTAATTCATCATTACGTTTGTTAGATGCAGTAACAATGTTGATAATGAAAACTAAATTGGAGAAGAATTGGTGAACAGAAACTACTTCTCTAGAAACTGCAACTAAAGCAAGTTGAAGCCTATGAGCCAAACAATGAATGTAATAGGCATATGGACATTCATGGCAAATTAAAGCTTGCAGGCCATTCCATTCAAAGATGACTAATTCATATATATATATATATATATCATCTCTCATAATATAAACTAAAATTGAAAAAATTTAGGGGGGGCCAATTTTATTTTACACACATATTTACATATTATGAATTAAAATTCTCAAAACTTAGGGGGGGCCATGGCCCCCCTCTGCCCTCCTTTGGCTCCGTCAATGCTTTTCTCCTCCTCTTTTACTAGTTTTTCTTTTCCTTCATCTGTCGTAAAATTCTTTTCTATTGCCCATCGTACAAAATCTTGATGAATTAAGGTTAGGTCAGAACATTAGTGGTCTCGAGTGTCAAAGACGAAAAAAAAATAATCACATTTTTGGGCATAAATGTTTGGATTGGTTATTGATTGACAATTTCTGAAAGTGTATGTAATCAATCCTAGTGATAAATCACAATAAATCACCTAGAGAATTCTTAGGATTGAACTCATAGACACGAGTTCATTTTTCGGTAATAATTAATTAGACCACAAGTGCCCACCTTGCTTCAAAAAAAAAAATAATAAAATAAATATAGAACCAATCCCTTAGGTACTCGAAAATGTCTTTCAAATCTGAAGATGCAATTTTGTCGAAGGAGGAGAGAGAATACATATGCAGACTTCAAAAATGGCATTAATTTGGTGATCTTATATGTAGTACATGATCTTAACCTCGGTTAATGACTAATAGTTAAACATGATGGAACAAATGAACAAATAACTTTGATCTTCTTATAAACTACGGCAACATCTCTGGCTTTCCCGCTGTCTCGAACCATAATCAATATCAAGTTTTTTTTTTTTTGGTAAAACAGTCGATTATGTGTTTCTCTTGTACTCAAACAATAACAATCAAACTAGCCACCATCACCCTATCAACCTACGATGTTGAAAGAACATTAATGTAAACAATGGTTAGGTGATGAAAATTGGATGTGCATTTGAAAATGAGCCTGCAAAACATGTTAGAAATGGTGCGTTTCATGACCTGCATAATGGCTGCTTGATTTAAGTTTGGAACAGCCAACTCCCCTAAAGTTCTAGCATTAGCCATGACGACATCTTCTTGATCAGAATCGTTCAAGGTATCACTAAAAGAATTTGTCGATTCGATTTCTAAATTGAGCCTCTGAGTAGCAGCAACAGATTGTTCCTCTTTGTTGTGTCTGGTCTCCTTCTTTGTTCTACGTGCAATCTTCTTTATTTCAGGATCAAAAATTAATTTGCTTGTACGAGAAGAGCGAGGCATAAATTAGAAAAAAATACCAGAAAATTAAAAATAAAATGAATTAAAAAAAGAAAACAAATTAACTAACGCCAACCCTAGATAATGGCACCAAAAATTGACAGGTGTCGAGCCTGTGCAATAATAAATACCTGCTCAAATAAAGTATAAATTTTGTATACAGTGATAAGCAGGATCGAATCCACAGAGATTGGAGAAATTCGTTTTTCCTCAAGTTCAAAGTATGGGGGGATTTTTATAAAAATATGAATAACAAAATAAATCAAATAAAAGGCCTAACTAATAATTTATTAAAAATGAAACAATAATAAATAAACTCTAGTCAAGAAATAACTTCGGAAATGGTTCACTCTATTGATCATGAATGTAATAATGATTTCATTCACCCACTAATAAACAAGTTATAACTGTCAAACAAATTATGACAATCAATTTCTTCTTACTGTATCGGTAATTAAGATACGACCATTAATCACTTCTCTAATCAAGAAATAACCCTAGGTATGACCGTAGAGTTCAATTTCCCAATTGCCTTAAGAATTAGAGAAGTTCTGTTCTAATCAAATAACATGCTATGAGGGTTATTTTAAATTAACTCATATGTTCCCCTGATACAAATCCAATCATACTAGTCACCACTAATTTAAACAAATTAAACAATTACGGATTTAACTGCTCTAACTGGTTTTAGGTTATTAGATTAATTAAATATCGGACGCTCTTGATATTCAAATAAAATAGTAATCATAAGAAATTAAATCAGAGAATATATGAATACCAGTAAATAAAAGAAATAAAAATAATCAATTTGATCTCACAATTTTGGATGAACCAAATCCTTCGTTGTTTCTTGACTAGAAAATAGAGATTTAGCTACTTATCATAGAAGGAATTCCGCAAAACTCCATTGAAACTGATTGCATATCGTTTTTCTTCTTCACTAACGAAGAGCCAGCTGCCAATTTTTGAAACAAGTGACGACTCTCCCAGTGCTAATCACTCAGGTCCGTCCCCCTTTTTTTTTTTCCTGTTCATTTCCTAATTGAAGTCTATTATAAATAAAAACTAGTCTCCTAAATAGAAAAAGAAACCATAAAAGAAAATATTCCAAGTTTCTTAATTCAACCATAAAACAAATAATGGAAATTCAAGTCTTCCAAATCTTTTTCTAATGCTGTCCAAAGTTTGAATCGAACTTGGAAACAAGCCCCGAACGTGCGAATCCCAAATTAACTCGAAAATTACCCCTTTTAATCACATTTTGCTTCTTTTCCTACAATTAGTACTATTAACCAAATTTAAGCGGAATCCATCAATAAAAATAATATACGGCCAAAATCAAGGGAAAAATAATAAAAAATTAAATAGTAATTTTGCACCCTATGAGTGCATTGTTTAGGCAAGAGCAAAACATCCACTAAACCCGATGCAAAAACCATGTCTAAGGAGCTACCAAAACTCTTGAACAATGCAACAAACTCTATGCACTTAATACAAGATGTTAGTTGAAAAATTGCCATTTATATTTTTGGAGAAATATATTCAATTCATAAAAAAATTTCTGAGATGCCACAGACAAAATCTGAAATGCATATTCTGCCATTTTGCGATAGAACTTTGTCAAACTTCAGAATTTGACTGGATTGGTCGTAAATTTGGGCACACTATCCTATTTGTTCATTTCTAGATTACGCTTTCTTTTAATATTTCAGTTGCCCTGTCTCTTAAGCAACAGATTCAATACCTCTAGGACCTAATCAACAGATGCAATACTTGTAGGACCTTCAAAGGAATATCATTTGTGTATGAGATAACAGTAATTTGGGGAAAACTGTAAAAATATTTAACAATGACCCGGCTAACAGCAAATTGGACCACATGATAAGATATCAATTTGTATTACATGAAGTTGTTTGTTTGTTTGTTTATTTTTTTCTGGCAATAATAATCAGTATTAAGTGCCACGGGATAACAGTGCGAAACCTTTCTACATCAAATTTCTTTTGTGTTTCATCTTAGACTAGCCACCATCACCCTATCAACCTACGATGTTGAAAGAGCATTAATGTAAACAATGGTTAGGTGATGAAAATTGGATGTGCAATTGAAAACTAGCCTGCAAAACGTGTGAGAATATTATTATGGTGCGTTTCATGATAGCATGATAAGATACTTAAATATTTCTCTCATCAGCTATATGACAAATTATTGTGTAGGACAAGTTACCACACGGATAAGATATTATGAATACTTAATTGTTCCTCTCATCAATTAAATGACAAAATAATTGTGAACCTTTGGTGGGGCATGGAGATCAAGTTGTGTGGGAGGGATGTTCTCCTGCCGTATTCCATACAAAAGCTGCCATGAATCTTCTTAGTGGCTCAAGAGAGAAGATGACTTGGGTAAAACTAGTTTGGGGGAAAGGATTTGTACCAAGATTTGCATTTATTTTATGGCAGCTATGTAAGAAAAGGGTCCCTACACTGGATAGATTACAAAAGTGGGGTGTTTCTTTACCATCTAGTTTGTGTATACTCTACAAAGAAGAGGAGGAAAGCATAAACCATCTGTTCTTTAATTGTTGTGCGACAAGACCAGTATGGACTAAAGTGCAACACATGTGCCTGGTAATCCGAGGTTCTTATTCTTGTGATGAAGAACTTATTTAGCTTGCAGCTCACTGGAAGACCAAATCGTTTGCGGACCAACTGAGGAGATTGGCCTTGGCTGCTACTATTTATCACATTTGGAGATTCAAGAATGAAATGATCTATCAATCAAGGCTCGTTGTGTGTACTAAACTTCTAAAAACCATTAAAGAATATATGTGTTATGTGGTCAATGGCAGTGACGGAGCCAGGATTTTTTTTTTGGGGGGGCCAAAATTTTATCCTAATAAAATTATCTTAATATATTATGTTCAAAATAATTTTCTTCTATTTAAATATATAACATCTAAAAATATCAAATATTAAATTTAATTATAAAGGCATGTCTATTCATAAATATACCGTACAGTCATAACAAAAATTAACAAAAAAGATACCCTTTGATTAAATATCTTATAACATCACAAACCATCCAATTTGCACATTATGAGAAGATGCTCTCCAATATGTCACCTATGCAATATATATATATATATATATATATATAACCTTGTAATATAAATGTAACTATTTTCAATTAAAAAAAGATAAAAGTTATGTTAGCATACTTTGAAATTTCAACATCTTTTCTTAGAAGTAAATTGAGCTCTAAGCTCTTTCATAAAACTAAATTCATCTATGATTGAATCACTGCTAAATTTTTCAGCAACCTTCTTTTCTATATACACAGTTAGACAATCATTCAAGAAATTATCTTCCATCTTGTTTTGGAGCTTTGTCTTGATTATTTTCATAATTGAAAATGTCCGCTCTGAAGTTGCAGTTGATACAGGAAGAGTAAGAACAAGTCGAATCAATCTATCAATAACAAGATATATCACTGATTTTCTTGTCTTCACCAAGCCTTGACATAACTCATTAATACCAGATAATTTTGCAATTCAGGATGATTTGGAATGTCGAGCTCAAAATGTTGAAGTTCTATTCTTAGACGTACTAGTTCTTGCTCCATAAAATCATTCGGATAGAACTTCTCTGCAAGTTTACAAATATCATCAATCTTGAACAGCATAAATCCATTTCTAGGATCTAAAGCAGTGCTCAAAATAAGCAATTCCACGGTATGATCATTAAACCTGCTATGTAACTCTTACAATTGATAATCAATTGTTGCAAGAAATATATCCACTCGATAATAATGCCCCACACAGATCTCATCATGATGACTTCGAGATCTACCACGTCTTGCAATATATTGAGCATTCATACATGGGATATCAATTTGATGTTGCTCACAAAATAATTTAACTTTCACCAAGAAATCATCCCATCCCGAATCTCGAAAAGTCTTCAGTAGCTTTGTTGTGCTTGAGACAAGATGCATTGCATTCAAAATATCTTGAGATTTATGTTGTAATGCTATATAAAGAAGATGAGTAATTTCCATAATGTCTTTCATAAGATGCAAAGTGAAAACAAACTTAAAGGATAACAACTGATTCAAAGCAAAATTTGCATCTCCACGTTAAGAGTATGAACCTCCATCTACTGCAATGTTACTTAAAACCACACAAGTAGCATTGAACATTTTCAGTAAACTAGAAATAGAATCCAAATGAGAACCCCAACGAGTATCTCCAGTTCGTTTTAAAGTGCCAATTTGATTAAGCTCCCTTCCAGTTTCAAGTTCACCATTAGCAATCTTAGTAGCAACTTCAATTGCTTGAGCCTCCTTTAATTCATCATTACGTTTGTTAGATGCAGTAACAATGTTGATAATGAAAACTAAATTGGAGAAGAATTGGTGAACAGAAACTACTTCTCTAGAAACTGCAACTAAAGCAAGTTGAAGCCTATGAGCCAAACAATGAATGTAATAGGCATATGGACATTCATGGCAAATTAAAGCTTGCAGGCCATTCCATTCAAAGATGACTAATTCATATATATATATATATATATCATCTCTCATAATATAAACTAAAATTGAAAAAATTTAGGGGGGGCCAATTTTATTTTACACACATATTTACATATTATGAATTAAAATTCTCAAAACTTAGGGGGGGCCATGGCCCCCCTCTGCCCTCCTTTGGCTCCGTCAATGGATGGTCAAGTTTCCCAGGAACACAACAAAATTGGAAACTTGTAATGTAATAGGGAGTTGACCGGAAATGTGGGAAAGATTAGTTGTTTTGAATGCTGTAACTATAGTATTACGATGAGGGATGATTGCTCAAGAGTAGAAGCTGAATGCAGTAATCAAATAAAGTCCTTATTGTTTGCTCAAAAAAATTATGTAGGAGAAGTTACTACACATAATATGCATAGATAGATAAGTATTGAATTTGATAAACATGACAACTGAAAAGGGTATGATTATTGTTTACAGATAATGAGCTTTACTCCTCTTTTACTGCTTTTCCTTTTCCTTCATCTGTCCTAAAATTCTTTTCTATTGCCCATCGTACAAAATCTTGATGAATTAAGGTTAGGTCAGTACACTAGTGGTCTTAATGTCAAAGGCAAAAAAAAAAAAATCACATTTTTGGGAATAAATGTTTGGATTGGTTATTGATTTACAATTTCTGAAAGTGTACGAAATCAATCCTAGTAATAAATCACAATAAATCACTTAGAGAATTCTAAGGTTCGAACTCATTGGGACGAGTTCATTTTTCGGTAATAATTAATTAGACCACATGTGCCCACCTTTCTTCAGAATCAATAATAAAATTAATATAGAACCGATCCTCATTGGGGTGTTTCTTTACCATCTAGTTTGTGTATACTCTGTAAAGAAGAGGAGGAAAGAATACACCATATGTTCTTTAATTGTTGTACGACAAGACCGGTACGGACTAAAGTGCAACACATGTGCCTGGTATTCCGAGGTTCTTATTCTTGGGATGAAGAACTTATCTGGCTTCCAGCTCACTGAAAGACAAAATCATTTGCGGACCAGCTGAGGAGATTAGCTTTGGCTGCTACTGTTTATCACATTTGGAGACTCAAGAATGAAATGATCTATCAATTAAGGTTCACTGTGTGTGCTAAACTGCAAAAAACCATTAAAGAATCTGTGTGTTATGTGGTCGATGGACGTTCTAGTTTCCCAAGAACACAACAAAACTGGAAACTTGTAATGTAATGGGGAGTTGACTAGAAATGTGTGACAGATTAGTTGTTTTGAATGCTGTAACTATAGTTGTAGGATGAGGGATGATTGCTCAAGAGTACAAGTTGAATGCAGTAATCAAATAAAGTGCTTATTATTTGCTCAAAAAAAATTATGTAGGAGAAGTTACTACAGATAATATGCATAGATAGATAAGTATAGAATTTGATAAACATGACAACTGAAAGGGTATGATTAATTGTATACAGATATTGAGCTTTTCTCCTTCTCTTTTACTACTTTTTCTTTTCCTTCATCTATCTTAAAATTCTTTTCTATTGCCCATCGTACAAAATCTTGATGAATTAAGGTCAGGCCAGTACATTAGTAGTCTTGAGTGTCAAAGGCAAAAAAAAAAAAAAAACACATTTTTGGGCATAAATGATTGGTTATTGATTGACAATTTCTGAAAGTGTACGAAATCAATCCTAGTAATAAATCACTTAGAGAATTCTAAGGATCGAGCTCATTGGGACGAGTTCATTTTTCGGTAACAATTAATTAGATCACATGTGCCCACCTTTCTTCAGAATCAATAATAAAATAAATATAGAACCAATCCCTTAGGTACTCGAAAATGTCTTTCAAGTCTGAAGGTGCAATTCTGTCGAAAGAGGAGAGAGAATACATATGCAGACTTCAAAAATGGCATTAATTTGGTGATCTTATCTGTAGTACATGATCTTAACCTTGGTTAATGACTAATAGTGAAACATGAAGGACCAAATGAACAAATAACTTTGATATTCTCATAAACTACGACAACATCTCTGGCTTTCCCGCTGTCTCGAACCATAATCAATATCAAGGTTTTTTTTTTTTTTTTTTGGGTAAAACAGTCGATTCTGTGTTTCTCTTGTACTCAAATAATGACAATCAAACTAGCCACCATCACCCTAGCAACCTACGATGTTGAAAGAACATTAATGTAAACAATGGTTAGGTGGAGAAAATTGGATGTGCATTTGAAATGAGCCTGCAAAACGTGTTAGAAATGCTGCGTTTCATGACCACGTGATAAGATACCATGAATACTTAATTGTTTCTCTCATCACCTATATGACAAATTATTATGTAGGACAAGCTGCCACATAGATAAGACATTATGAATACTTAATTGTTTCTCTCATCAAATAAATGACAAATAATTATGTTGGAGAAGTTACTAAACGTAATATGCATTGATAGATAAGTATAGAATTTCATAAACATGACAGCTGAAGGGTATGAATAATTGTATAAAGAATACTGAGCTTTTCCATCTCTTTTCCTATTTTTTTCTTTTTGTTCATCTGTCTTAAAATTCTTTTTTGTTGCCCATCGTACAAAATCTTGATGAATTAAGGTCAGGTTGGTATAGTAGTGCCCTCGACTGTCAAAGGGAAAAAAAATCACATTTTTTGATCATAAATGTTTGGATTGGCTGATGATCAACAATTTCTGCAAGTGTACAAAATCAAATAATAAATTGGTTGGATAATTCTTGGGGTCGACCTCACAGGGAAGAGTTAAATTTTTGTACTTCAATTATTATACAAACAACAATAAAAAACAAACTCAAGAAATTTATTATTCGCTAACTAAGAATAAATTGAATAGTCAAGTCAAAGAAAATAGATTGCACAAAAACAATTGGCAAGAAGCTAGGGCTTGTCAGATTTTGTTCCAGAACTTGAATTAATTATCCAATTATTTTCTTAATATATTAAGAACATTTTCCACAAACGTACTTTAGATTATCTCCCAATATATTTAAATTGTACACAATTAAATCTCATATCTCTTTCAAGATCACAAGTATTCGACTGAATCCTTTGTGATCTCAAGTGATTTGGGTCATGGCACATGAACCCTAAATTACCCTCACATTTAGCCTAGGAAGGTGAATCTATCTAGTACCTAGTTGTGTAGCCCTTTTTAGTACATACAAACCCTAAAAGCATGTCCATAATGAACAAGCATAAACATAAAATTAAAATAACATAGATGAATCAAGGCAAAAATTGATAGAAGTATCAGGGAAGCTTTTTGAAATTATCGCTAAACATTACACATGCAAATACATATTTCTACCATGGTTTTTTTTTTAATAAGGATTTTATTGCCTCAGAACAGTTCTTGAGGGGGACATAAGCCTGACCTCAACGATACAAGCCAACTACAAAACACCTACTTACTTAAGTCAACGTCGCCGAATAGACGGGTACGATAGCTTATCCAGCCGATATTCACCTCTCGCTACACATGGTAAGTCCCTGAAATGTTCATAAATACATACTGACTCAACCAAGGCACACCCTACATTGGCCAGAACATCCGCAACCTTATTGGCCTCGCGATAGAAATGCTTGAACTGTATACTCCCTTGAGAGAACTCGCAACACTGCTCAACCTCATAACTAATCGTCCACGGGCATTGGTAAACGTTCTTCAGAATCTGTATTAGCGCTAGCGAATCCGACTCAGCCACCAACTGCTGTAGAATGTTCCTCTAGGCACACAGACTAAGCCCAAGCACTAACGCTTTGGCCTTGGCCTGCAAGCTAGTACCAACACCAAAGCAACCAGCGAAAGCGAAGATGAACTTCCCTGAGCAATCCCTAAGAATCCCCCCGCCACCACTCAACCCCGGGTTTCCTTTGGAGAACCCATCGATATTAAGTTTAAACATTACCAACCCTGGAGGTTGCCAATGAACCAGACGACACTTAACCACATCAGGGCGCTGCTCCACCAACCCCAAGAACTGGGGCCACGATGCGACCTATTGTAATTCACCAAATTTCGTCCAGTAAGCGTCCTT
Organism: Coffea eugenioides; assembly: GCF_003713205.1. Lineage (NCBI taxonomy): Eukaryota > Viridiplantae > Streptophyta > Magnoliopsida > Gentianales > Rubiaceae > Coffea > Coffea eugenioides. Next base: position 3,714,967 of record NC_040039.1, read on the forward strand.
CAAGTTTTGAAAAATAGCTCGACAAACGGATGGGGCATCCTTGAAAACCCCTTCAAACACTGCAGAATTCCTCGCCTTCCACAAATTCCAACACACAAAAATGGGTAGGAGCTGTAAGACAAATTTTATCCTCGCGAACTTAGTAGGCATGTACCACCAATTCGCCAACTGTACGCTTAAATGCTCCTGCGCCAAGTTAAGACCAGAGAGAGACCCGAAATACTTCCAAACTGCCTGTGCGACATCACTCGAAATGAAAACGTACCATGGTTATTTATTCCAGCAATGGCAGGATTCTCAATTTAAAATATCAGTTCAGCAACGATAAACTCACAAGTCAAAAAGTGGTATTGTATGTGTGGAATATGATAAGTGTTGATAAAAGTTCAATTAATTTTTTTTAATGAAAATTCTAATCCATGAATTGTTCTTTTGATGCAAATATTCTTCTTGCATTGATAATGTAGATATTAGTGATTTTTTATGAATAATGCATATGGAGGATTTTTTTTTGTCTATATACAAAGGATTTAGAATTTATATTTAAATTAAAATTAATTGTCATGTGTGAAACCTATATACTCTAGTATCATTGAAGAAAAATTAACTCAAATTATTAGTGTTATGACTTATTGTTTGTTTATTGGTATAAAGAAATTCCAAGGTATGTGTGGAATATGACTAATAGTTTTTGTGCATGTCTCGTATATCTATATCTGTTAGTTTAAAAAACTTTGCATGAATATAACATCAATCCATAATAAATAGGCTAAACTGTACCGGAGGATATCAAACTTTCCAATAATGTCATTTCATCCATTCAACTAATTTTAGTACTAAATAGCCTAGTGAAATCTTTAAGATGATTCATCTCAATTATTACGATCGATGCTGCCATTAAAACATACCGAAGTTGACCATGCGTATGGCACTTAACCATTCCATGTTTATTTTGTATATATCAAATAAATTTTTCTACAAAAAAATTTGAAAAACTCCAATGCAGACGGGGTCTTAGATTAGATTTTGTGGTAATGCGAATTCTACACGTGCAATAAAACATTGAGCACGAGGCAACTAAGGTGAATTCCAGTCTCGACAACTTTCAGATTATATGAAGAGCAAGATGACCACTGAACCCTACACAAAAACCATGACTAATGAGCTTCCAGAACTAATGAACAATGCAACAAACTCTATACACTTAATACAAGATGTTAATTGAAAAATTGCCATTTATATTTTTGGAGAAATATATTCAATTCATAAAAAATTTTCTCAGATGCCACAGACAAAATCTCAAATGCATATTCTGCCATTTTCCGATAGAACTTTGTCAAACTTCAGAATTTGACTGGATTGGTCGTAAATTTGGGCACACTATCCTATTTGTTCATTTCTTGATTCCGCTTTCTTTTCATATTTCAGAAGCTCTATACACTTTAAGACCTAATCAACAGATTCAACACTTGTAGGACCTTCAAAGGAACATCATTTGTGTATCAGATAACAGTAATTTGGGGAAAACTCTAAAAATATTTAACAAATGACCCCACTAACAGCAAATTGGACCACGGGATATCAAGTTGTATTACGTGAAGTTGTTTGTTTGTTTGTTTTATTTTTTTGGCAATAATAATCAGTATCAAGTGCCACGGGATAACAATACGAAACCTTTCTACATCAAATTGCTTTTGTTTTTCATCTTAGACTAGCCACCATCACCCTATCAAAGTGAGTTATAGCGATTTATTTTATGAGGAGATGATATTAAAATTGATGGTAATTTCTCAGGTGTTTCGTATCCATTAAATTGCTGATCTACAAATTTAGTGTGTGTTTTTTCTGTCATTAGGACAATGATATCTATCAATCGTGTTGAAAGATTTCTAACAATCCGTTAATGAAATATGTTTTGTTATAAAAAAATGAATACTTAATTGTTTCTCTCATTAATTAAATGACAAATAATTTTGTAGGCGAAGTTACTACACGTAATATGCATAGATAGATAGGTATAGAATTTGATAAACATAATAAGTTAAAGGGTATAATTAATTATATACAGAATATTGAGCTTTTCTCCTTCTCTTTTACTGTTTTTTCTTTTCCTTGATCTGTCTTAAAATTCTTTTCTACGACCCATCGTACAAAATCTAGATGAATTAAGGTCAGGTTAGTACATTAGTTGTCTCCAGTGCAAAAGAGAAGAAAAACAATCACATTTTTTAGCATAAATGTTTGGATTGGCTGGTGAATGACGATTTTTGCAAGTGTACAAAATCATTCCCAATAATAAATCGGCTGGAGAATTCCAGGGGTCAATCTAACATGGACGAGTTAAATTTTCTATTTTAATTATTAGGTCAAAATGTAGTACTGTATGCGTGGAATATGACAAGTGCTTATAAAAAGTTCAATTAATTTTCACAATGAAAATTCGAAACCATGAATTATTCTTTTATGCAAATATTTTTCTTGCATTGATAATGTATATATTAGTGATTTTTTATGCATAACGTACGTATATGAAGGATTTTTTTCTTTTGATCTTTATATGTAGGATTTAGAATTTATATTTGACTAAGTAATTGTTGATCTGCACCAAAAATTAATTTTGTTGCAGGCTTGACTTATACTAGTAGAATAATGTATATTCTAGCCTTCCCTGTTCCTTCCATGCAAGAAATTCGAGTTTGCTATGTATGTTTGTTTTTGTTTCAGAGAGTGAAATTTCTGAATTTTTACGGTTGAATTTGGTTTGTTTTTGTTTCAGAGAGTGTCTGCTGATGCTGAATGGTAACTATTCTTCAAATTTAGTAATTAGAATGTGAATAAGTACTGTTTGGCACATGTTGAATTTGGCACCTACGATGAACTCTTCTATAAATGGTCCATCATTCGGCAGCCAAAATCACCACTGCAAAACCCCTAAAACAACTCAAAAAAATATTCAACATGGCTGCTAGCTTACGACCCCTCTTCTTAGCAATAATACCCCTGCTGATGATTTCATCCTTGATCAGGTCCTCAGAATGCCAAGGACTTGGGTTCTACTGGGCAGGTCCTGAGGATGGAAACCTGGCTGAGATATGCAACGATCATACCAATGGTAGCTATGAATACGCGGCTATCGCCTGCCTAAATTTCACGGCCGAAGGAATCATCATCCCGTCTTACTGCCGCCCCCTAGGTCCTGACATAGAAACCTGCAAGGGCCTAGGCATCAAAGTATTTCTTTCCCTTGGTGGGAGCCCTGCACTTACTCCTAGTAGTGCTCGGATTGTTGCAGATGGTATCTGTGACGAATTTTTGAATGATAGTTCAGGCCCTTTTCCTCTCGGTGCTACTGTAAATGGAACAGACTTCCGTTTCCGAAGCGGATCAAACAGTAGTCTGGATGTTCTCGCCCAGGCACTCCGGGATAATTGCATACTTGACGAGAAAAAGGTGTACTTATCTGCAGCACCACTTTGTCAAATTCCTGACTATTATCTTGACGCTGCTATCAACACTGGCGTCTTTGACTACGTGTGGGTGCAATTTTTCGGTGATTCTTCATGTGAATACAGTCCAGGCAATCCCTTTTACCTCTTCGCAAGTTGGCTTGGATGGTATGATCTTCTACGCGAATATAATGCTAAATTATTCCTGGGATTAACTGGAGATCCTGCGCCGAGGGTTTCATCCCATGTGAGCCGGAACTTCGGGCGATTGTTTACGAACTGGAGATCTTCTCTCCCAAATTTGGAGGGATCATGATGCTTGAGGGCAAATACTATTGCCCTCCTCCCAGGGCAAAAATCCGGTCTTATGTTAACTCTGATGTTCTGGCTTATGGTAGAAAGTCCATGAATAAGTTCCAAGCCATCTAATCATGAATAAGTTCCTCTCCTTACCTGCTGAGAGATGAAATGTAATCCTGGTTGTTTGCCAGTTATGTATAACTATGGGCTATGAATTCCCAAAATAAATAAAATGTTGGATGATAAATATTGTGCTTTGCGTTGTCTTGCATGAACAACTCACAAACTACAGTATACTAGTTTGAACAACCATTTAGATTAGTTTCAAAGCGGATGAAATCAGAGCTTGTTAATTTTCTTATTAGACCAATTTTTCAATGGATTAAAGGTAATTTGATGATGATCCTTGCCTTTTCAAAACAAAGCACCTAATTAGTCCTCTAACTTTTTTTTTAACCACTTTTGTCATTTAATTTCAATTTGAGACATTGTCATTCTTTGACTCTTGCTATGGGTCAACTTGGTCGTCCAACTTTTACGCACCATCTTAAGAGGGGCAAAGTGGTCAAGTTATATTTTTTACCGCTGTACCAAGTCTTAAATTGATTAAAAAAAATATGAATGCCTATAAATTTGCAAAACATACAAATTAAGGACGAAAAAATGCTTAGGAAATTTTTTTTATGAAAAAAAAAAGTCCAGCTCAAACTTTTTTTTTTTTTTTTTTTTTTTTTTTGTGTGTCAAACCGCATAACTCGTACACAAATCATATTCTATTCCACAATCAGGGAGGGCCTAAGAAGGGCTGCCAATTCATAAGCATTTACTTTACGGCAATTTTTTTTTATTGCAAGCATTTTTTTTTTCTATCCTGATCTTTTTAGTCACCTGAAAAATTAGATGACTAACGTGGCCCAATAATCATGCGGAGTAGTTATGAGACAACATTTCCTCAAATTTAAAAGTTAAGAGACTGTAGAGACCCAAATTAAAGTTGAATTACCAAAAGTGGCTCAATAAAATAATTGGAAGACTGCTTGGGTCATTTGCCCTTATTTTGTATACGAAACTTCAATTGATCATTCAAACCAAATATCAAAGAAAAATGACCCTCCTCTTGTCTGCAAATCTCAACAGTGTTTGGAGTCATGTTCAAACACAGAAATATACTAACATTCCAAGGCAAAAATCTTCTAATAATTTAGAGTTTTCATTTTCAATTGTAGCATCGCAAACTGAGTTGCACAAGCATTTCTTGAATTGCTGAAAACTAATTCATTTTCAATTCAACTTCTTTTATATTTATACAAAATTACTTAAGGCACTCGATCGTTCATTCTGACAGGCTGTTAATCCTATGTTTGTCGAGTGCAGACGACAGCTTTTGCAGCAACTATCTACCAAATATGCATGGTGCAGTAGGAAGAAGTTAGTTTTTATAAAATTGCTATATCCCCCTGAGCGTATGTATTGTTCATTTGACACTCAAAAGACCCAGAAAATTACATAAGAATGAATAAAAATTACATTATGAAGCTTCAAATTTTAAAAAATGAGATAAATTACTTTTAGCTCCATGAACATATGTGTATGCTTCCAATTGTCAGAACTGTTGATTAACTATTTCAAGTCTAGATATCATGATAAGATTTGCCGAATCGATCCAAGAAATTTCAGATTTGATAATCAAAATCTGAAAAAAAAAAAAAACTTAAATATAATAAAAGAAAAATGAAAAAACCTATAAAAAATACTTTCACTGAGAATCCTCAGAAGAGAATAAAACTCTCACAAAAAAAAATTAGAAAGGAAAAAAATTCTCATTAGGCAACCTTGGGAGAAGAAATTCTCACTAGAAAATTCTAAAAGAAATTTTATTCATACAAATGAAAAAAAAAAAAAAACTATTGAGAGGGATCCTTCCATGGAAAAATTAGCACTCGGCAACCTTAGGAGAGAACTATTTCCTAGGAATTTGTTCAATTGAACTGAAAGAGCGAGGTGACTTATCCCACGTGGAGTTCGGATTCAAAACTAATTCTAATTTCTAAGCACAATTCAAATCGAAACATCGAATTAAATAGGAAGGAAAAAAATGCACTTTTACTCCTCAAATACATAAAGGTTGGAGCAAATTGGTCATATTTATTAACCAAATTGGTCCCTAAAATTTTGTAAAATCTAAGAGAGCTTACTAGTATGATGTAACAATACACGTAATTCAACAAATAAAGTATAGAAAAATCACAAAAAATTTTAAAACTCTAACTTTATGGTATTCACTTGTGAATACATAAACGTATAGAAAGTCAATTTGCATACAAAATATAACTTTTATTTTATTTTGTTAAAAAGCAAAATAAAAATTAAATTGAATACATGCACAACACATGCTTCATTTTGATACTGAATTGAATTTTAATGTACATATAAATTTAGATTTCAAGAATTTTGTGATTTTTTCATTAATTTTATGCAAATTTTATAGGATGCATTACACTCTTAAAATTAAGTTTTAGGTATTCTAAGAAACCCAATTATACCAAAATAAAGCGTGTATTGTGAATGTGCTCAATTCATTTATTTTGCATGCTTTTATTTTAAGGGAAATTTGCCAAATTGGTCCCTGACATTTTCACCAAAAACTTGTTTAGTGCCTAACATTTAAAATCAGCCAGAATAGTTCCTAACATATAAATTATAAGCCAGTTTGGTCCTAATGCTCGTATTTGCTCACTTCTCTAACTAAAAATAGCACACATCTCTCACGCCACTACAAAAAAAAAAAAAAAAAAAACAGCTTATAGAGGCGCATCAAAATGTCACAAGTCACACTTTGTTGAGGCACTTAATCTATTGAGGCACATACTTAGTGTGCCATGCAAAACCTATGTCACAAAAGCTTTTGAAGGCACAAGTGCCACGACATAGAAAACAATTCAGACATCTAGAAGTGCCATAACAAGGTTATAATGCTTACACCTAAAAATGCCTTAATTGGGTTTCAACTTTCAAAAACTCAACTTTTTAGAGGCACAAAACAATGCCATCTTAACTTTAAGTTGACGCTTAAAAATGCCTTAACAGTCCGTTCTTGAGATAGTAGTATTTGTCAGAAAATGGTTGTTATTGAGGCATGCAAGTGTGTCACTATATATCTTAATGTAGATACTGGCAAATGCCTCTATATTAACCTTTAAAGGTGTTTTAAAATGCCTCAAAAACCTACTGTGTAACAAGAAAATTTCCACTATGAAAAACCCTTATCGCGACACTTACAAGTGCCTCAATAGACTAGATTTTTTCCTTTTGTATGCCCAGCCACGGGTACTACTGTGAATATAGCATTCCTATTGTATCACTATAATCATACATTTATATTGGACATCTCACATTCAATGACCAAAACCAACAATATTTGATTGAAAAATCACTTTCAAATTATCATCATAACCAATGATTACAATTAAAGTACTCATGACTACTAGTAGTTTTTCAACCAACCAATTAAACTTTTATCCTTGCAAAAAAAACATAATATTTGATTTAACATTCATGAAACAGCTAGAATGTCCTATTGATTATTTGCCACGATTTCACCTAAATAGTACCAGATAAATTAAAATCAACTAAAATGCTAGTAGACCAACTTCTTGTAATATATGCAGCAACACTTGTCCTTTTACAGTTAGAGCACTGTCGTGCCCCATTTTATAAAAATAAAATTACGAGTTTAGAAAAAATGAATTTTGGTCAATTTTTGAGTGAAAATAGGAGTTTGATTTTTAGAAAATAAAGAAAATGGGTCTAAAATGGGGTTTAAAAGTGTGACGATTTTAACCCAAAATATAGTTTAAAAAGGGTTTTTTAATGAAAAAATAGGAGTCATCACTTGGTATTGAGTTAAGGTGCACCAAGTCATCTAAAATGAATTTTGAATAAAAAATAGAAAAACCCTTTTTAAATGACTCCAAATCTTCGAAAATCAGAGAAAAGACTCGGGAGTCACGATTGAAGAAAGGGAAGGCAAGGATAAAATCTAAGGCACCCTCTCAACCTAGCCAAGGCTAGTTGTGTGACTTAGTCAAAATTTTTCTTAATTTAACCTAAAAATTTATCATATTTGGATGTCACTATATGAATGCAATCCTAGACCTAGAAGGATATCGAGGGGTCGGAATATCTCTTCAAAACTTAATTGGTGCCAATCACATTAATTGTGATACCCCGGAGTGACTCTTTGAAGAGGTCGCGAATATGCAAAAATATGACTCTAAGAAAAGAAAAGAAAATAATAATACACAAATATACATGACCTAAAGGAATGCATCATAACGGGTGCGAGAAACTAAGATTCGTGACTTCAATTTTCCCTTTTATAGAGGGAATACGAGCGTGCTAAGGCTAGAAAGCCAAACTCGTCCATATCCCATATTCAAGGGGTTATTTCCCTATCTAATCAAGCAAATGATCCAACCTATCTCTAGTTTTCTTAAATGAAATGCAAGTATAATGTTATGTCTCATAAATGGGGATAAGAAATATACATATAGGGGAAATACGGGATGAGGGATATACATATAAGGGAAATGTCATGCAAAATGATAAAACCCTAAAGAAGTAGAAGATATGCATGCAAATATAGTGATTGTCACACCAATATGATCTAGCGCGCGGATGGTCCCTAAGGGTCTAGTGTTGGATTTACCCATGTCTATAAGTTCCCGCTAGCGTTGGACTAGCGAAAAAACAGGAAAAAGGGGCTACAACTAGAGTTGGACTAGTATGAAGTCGAGAAAGAGGCCATAACTAGCGTTGGACTAGTATGGTGACGTCATACATTGATTATAACTAAACTAATCATATAAAACATAATAAAAATAAGTAAATACATAATATCACATAAATCACATAACACATGAGCATGATAACCTAACTATTACAACTTGGCATTTAAATGCCTCTCAAATAACCAAAATTAAATTAAAATGAATATACAAAATTAAAACAAATAAAGCGAATAAATAAATGAAATAAAAACATGCAATTTCACACATAGAGTCACATAGGAGCACATAGTATCAAATAAAATCAAAATAAAGAAGTAGAATGTACCTCCCTTGAATTGGTAACCGAATGAGATGAAAGATTTTCTTATTTATCCTCCAAAACAAATAAAAAGGATCAAGACATCACTTTAATTAACAAATAATCACAAGAAATGCAAATAAACACGAAATTGAATCAATCAAAGCATTCAAATAAAAGTAAACAACCCCTAGTCAACAAATTAAAACAAACAAAGACCCAATTGAAAGAATTAAAAAAGTTTGAGGGGTCAAATCATCATTATTAAAAATATTAAGAGTTTAAATTAAAATAAAATAAAATAAAAGGCTTAAGATGAAGCATACTAAAACCAAATGCTATAATTAAACAACAAAGTTACCCAAAATTTGACTAAAATCCCAATCAAAACTATAAAATTATCAAACATTATTAAACCTTCAAATATCATCCTAAAATTCACACATAATCTGTCCAAAAATCATATTAAAGCATGCCAAGGAAAAATAACGTTTTTGAAGGGACAAAATTGATTATATTTTCCCAAATTTCGGTCCATAGTAGAATTATGTAGAACTTGAAGGGCCAAAGTGAAATTTATGAAACTGTTCATGCATCTTCTTCGCAGAAACCTTCTTTTCTTTCGCTGGTTTCTGCTGCAAATTTGCAGCTTATTCAACTGAGATATACCCATGCAAAATAACTCAAACGAAGTCTATTGATTCGTCAAGAAAGAAAGCAACTCCAAACATGTACATGGTAAACCACAAACTTCAAACAAACCAAAAGCTGCGGCAACCCCAAAAAAAATGACTCTATCAACATGGCTGCAACAAGCCCAGATTATGCAACTCAGGTCGAAAAGTAGCAAAAAATGGACATCAGCTCATGAATCGAAACATCAAACCCATGATTCCTACATCAATCTACTTCGACACAAACTCATCAAGTAAATATGGAAGCTTCATCATAAAACTGAAAAGGCTGACTTCCAACAATCAAAAACATGCAATGGACATTAACAAAGGGATCACAACAGTCATCAGCTAACATGGAGGAATTCTCATCCCGCTACTCAGGAATAGGAACAGAAGAGCAAACAACAACAACGAACAAGACACTCAAAATGACGACCCGACAATGCATGAAGATGAAAGGAACTAAGGCATCAATCTAGATAGATAACTATAGAGTTTGATAAACATAACAACTGAAAGGGTATGATTATTTGTAGGGATAATTTCAGAAACCTCCCTTGAGGTTTCTGACAATTTCACTCACCTCTCTTCAGGTTTAAATAATTACACTAACCTTCCATCATGCGGTAAAATGACTATAATATTTTTCACTTATAAATAATTCCTACAAACCCAAAAATCATACAACTATAACTAGTTTTTCATTGCCATACAAAACAAACTCGTATAATCTCTTTTATGCATCAGATAATCCACTCTTTTTCCACAGTCACAATCTACACAACTGACTAATATATCCCAAATCCTCATTATTATGAAAATAGTTCTCGCTCTCTTTTTTGTTTTCCTTTTTTTTGTAAGTATTATCATATTGAAATTGCCAAATGACAAGTTGTCAAAGCAGATTTGTTGTCAAACTCAATGAAGATCAAAAGGATGGCGATCACATAGAGTACAAACAAGAAAATAAAAGTGATAACTAAAAAGGGAAACTGGATCGAGGAAGGTTACACTATTATGCCAATTAGGCAAAAAAAAATTTTAGGATATAAAAATTGGAATAAGATTTATCTAGAGACATGGGATATGGTCTCTAGTGTTGCTTTTGATTGCTCCGCAATGGTATTCTTGGTGGGTTATATTATTTTAGTGTCAATAAGGTTGCAACCATTTGGATTGAATTTGGATAGTGGCACTGGCCTATTCAAACGTTGAATTTAGGCAAAAAAATTGAGGCTAAAGATTAGACTGACTGCAAACTTTAATTGTCATAGTTGATTTGCATGGGAAGATATGGTGAGGCAAAAGTGGGCGGTCAAAATTGAGAGAAAATAGAAATTAAGTTGAAATGGCTTATTGAGTTTGATGTGCGCGGGGTATACATATACAATTAGCTCATCCACAATCAAGTTTTACATTTATAATTTCTAAATACCCTACATGCGATTTGTCACAAGTATATAAATCGTGAGCGAGTATAGGGTATTAAGGGTCGATCCCACAGGGAAGATTGCAATTACCGGTGCTTTTCGAACTCCTTTATTATCTAGACTACCATAAACATATAAAAGTAATGAAAATTAGCACTAGAAAGCTCCTAGAGATATGGAATTCCTTACTACTCTTGCAAATGAGATTACCGGTTAAGTGAATGTTATTATCTTGGCTAGTTATGGCGTAATTTCCTAATGTATGTGAAACCTACTCTCGTAGTGAATCAACTATACTTATAGCTAAACCATACCTACTTTCATGGCTATGAATTAACTACAAGTTCATTCCTTCTATGAAATTACATGAAATAAGTCACTTAAGCCACATAGGTGTACCTCTATTCTCGTGAGTGTACTCCCTAGGTTTATCACTTCCTTGAACTAGTGTTAAATTCCAATTCTCATTACAAACTTAACACCTTTAGATAATCGCAACTAATGGCCGGTTAATCATGATTAGAAAAGAAAAAGTGATAAATAACTTGCTCAAAATAATATCATCAAATAACCAAGTGGACATCACTAATAAGATATAGCAAGTTCATCCATACTCTAGGCATAAACTTTAGCAAAACATAAAGAAAAACAAAACCAAACTTGTATTATAGCTAAACATGAAATCAAATACAAAAGAGAAAGTGATAGGAGAGATATCACCGTTGTCACATGAGCTTCAAACTCTCCATCTTTGCTCCTCCAATCTTCATCCAAATCTAACTACAAATACAAGAAGGAAAACCTACACTAACTATACTATACTACTTTAACTAATGAACTAAGAAAAACTAGTGAAGACTACATTTTGGTGAGTTTCTCTAGCCTTCCAAAGTTATTCAATTATTCTTCAAAGGCTGCTATTTATAGAGGAATTTAAGCCACAAGTGAATTGTTTCTTGGTTGGCAAAGTTGGTTTTTGAACTCTCAAAAATTGCTTCTCAAAGTTCCCATACTCATTTGATCATTTCCAGTCGGAATCTTTGTAGAAAAAGTGGTCAAAAAGGTTTTGAGCTCCCGTTTTGCTCTTTGCAGGTTTGCACTTTTTTGGGCAGAATTCATCCTTGCTCTGTTTTTGGTCCAGCTTCAACTGATATTTTCTTGATGTTAGAGACTGAACTAGCTCTTGTGTAAAACATGAAAGTTTTATCCTTTTGAGTTAGCTTTCCAATACATGAAGAATCATCCAATTTGAAGCTTTGTGGACCATGAAATGACCAAAATACCCCTGACTGGTCAGAACCTTGTTTCAGCTTTCGACAATGAAATTGCACTTCTGGATTTTGACTTTTTGACAATGAAAACAACTGAACTGAACTTCAATGTCTTCATACCAAATGTAGATCTATATCTTAGCTTCAAATTGGTATAAAATTCACCTCAATCCAATACTTGTAGCTCAAGATATTGGTGAAATACCACAAGGTGTCAAAGCTGTGAAACTTGCTTCCTTTTGTTCTTGATTGCATTTCCTCTTTTGCACTTTATATTCTCTTTTTATCACTTCAAACCGTCATCAATCATCTAATTATCTTCTCAATTCACTCCATGTGATTATTGAATCATTAAACCTACAAAAACATGAAGTTTTCACCATAAAAATCCACAGAAATGCACTCTTTGCCACTTAAACCACAAAATGCATATTTTCACTAGAATCTTAGTTAATTAGCTATAAAACTAACTAAAATACACCAAAACTAAATAATTAAATACACTTAAAACACGTAAAATATATTCTTATCAGAGTTCATTAAAGTGGTGGTTATATCGTTTGTAATAGTTGCAATGTGGAAAAAATTCATGAATGAGTTTATCCCCCTTCTAAATAACAAAGGGGTATTTTAGGAATTTTGGTGATGAATTTAGCATATTGGGTCTATATTGTTACAAAAATGCTAACAATAGGGGAGGTAGGTGTAATTTTTTAAATTATAGAGGAGCTACTTGCAATAGTCAGAAACCTCAGGAGAGGTTTCTTAAATTATCCATTAATTGTATACAGATATTGAGATTTTCTCCTCCTCTTTTACTGCCTTTTCTTTTATTCATCTGTCTTAAAATTCTTTTCTATTGCCCATCGTACAAAATCTTGATGAATTAAGGTCAGGTCAGTACATTAGTGGTCTCGAGGGTCAAAGACAAAAAAAAAAATTCACAATTGTCGGCACAAATGTTCGGATTGGTTATTGATTGACAATTTTTGAAAGTGACCGAAATCAATCCCAGTAATAAATCACAATAAATCACCTAGAGAGTTCTAAGGATCGAACTCACACGGACGAGTTCATTTTTTGGTAATAGTTAATTAGACCACATGTGCCCACCTTTCTTCAAAAAAATTATAAAATAAATATAGAACCAATCCCTTAGGTGCTCGAAAATGTCTTTCAAGTCTGAAGGTGCAATTCTGTTGAAAGAGGAGAGAGAATACATATGCAGACTTCAAAAATGGCATTAATTTGGTGATCTTCTCTGTAGTACATGATCTTAACCTCGGTTAATGACTAATAGTTAAACAAGAAGGACCAAATGAACAAATAACTTTGATCTTCTTATAAACTACGGCAACATCTCTGGCTTTCCCGCTGTCTCGAGCCATAATCAATATCAAGTTTTGTTTTTTGTTTTTTTTTGGCAAAATAGTGGATTATGTGTTTCTCTTGTACTCAAATAATAACTATCAGACTAGCCATCATCACCCTAGCAACCTACGACGTTGAAAGAACATTAATGTAAACAATGGTTAGGTGATGAAAATTGGATGTGCATTTGAAATGAGCCTGCAAAACGTGTTAGAAATGGTGCGTTTCATGACCACGTGATAAGATACCATCAATACTTAATTGTTTCTCTCATCACCTATATGACAAATTATTATGTAGGACAAGCTGCCACATATATAAGACATTATGAATACTTAATTGTTTCTCTCATCAAATAAATGACAAATAATTATGTTGGAGAAGTTACTAAACGTAATATGCATTGATAGATATGTATAGAATTTCATAAACATGACAGCTGAAGGGTATGAATAATTGTATAAAGAATACTGAGCTTTTCCATCTCTTTTACTATTTTTTCTTTTTGTTCATCTGTCTTAAAATTCTTTTTTGTTGCCCATCGTACAAAATCTTGATGAATTAAGGTCAGGTTGGTATAGTAGTGCCCTCGACTATCAAAGGGAAAAAAAATCACATTTTTTGAGCATAAATGTTTGGATTGGCTGGAGATCAACAATTTCTGCAAGTGTACAAAATCAATCCCGGTAATAAATCGATTGGAGAATTCCAGGGTTCGAGCTCACAGGGATGAGTTAATTTTTCCTACTTCAAAAAATTATACAAACAACAATAAAAGACAAACTCATGAAATTTATTATTCACTAACTAAGAATAATTTGAATAGTCAAGTCAAAGAAAATAGATTGCACAAAAACAACCAATAAACCCTACACAAAAACCATGACTAAGGAGCTACCATAACTCATGAACAATGCAACAAACTCTATACACTTAATACAAGATGTTAATTGAAAAATTGCCATTTATATTTTTGGAGAAATATATTCAATTCATAAAAAATTTTCTGAGATGCCACAAACAAAATCTGAAATGCATATTTTGCCATTTTGCGATAGAACTTGGCCAAACTCCAGAATTTGCCCGGATTCATCGTAAATTTGGGCACACTATCCTATTTGTTCATTTCTTGATTCCGCTTTCTTTTCATATTTCAGAAGCTCTTTCTCTTAAGCAACAGATTCAATACCTGTAGGACCTAATCAACAGATTCAATATCAAGTTGTTCGTTCATTTGTTTGTTTGTCTTTTTTTTTTCGGTAATAATAATCAATATCATGTGCCACGGGATAACAGTGCGAAACCTTTCTACATCAAATTTCTTTTGTTTTTCATCTTAGACTAGCCACCATCACCCTATTAACCTACGATGTTGAAAGAACATTAATGTAAACAATGGTTAGGTGACGAAAATTGGATGTGCAATTGAAAATGTTCACGACCACATGATCAGATACCATGAACACTTTAATGTTTCTCTCATCATATATATGACAAATTATTATGTAGGACAAGTTACCACTCGGATAAGATATTATGAATACTTAATTGCTTCTCTTATTAATTAAATGACAAATAATTTTGAACCTTTGGTGGGGTTTGGGGATCTGGTTGTGTGGGAGGGATGTTCACACAAAAGCTGCCATGAAACTTCTTAGTGGCTCAAGAGAGAAGATGACTTGGGCAAAACTAGTTTGGGGAAAATGATTTGTACCAAGATTTGCATTTATTTTATGGCTGCTATGTAAGAAAAGGCTCCCTACATTAGACAGATTACAAAAGTGGGGTGTTTCTTTGCCATCTAGTTTGTGTATACTCTGTAAAGAAGAGGAGGAAAGAATACACCATATGTTCTTTAATTGTTGTACGACAAGACCAGTACGGACTAAAGTGCAACACATGTGCCTGGTATTCCGAGGTTCTTATTCTTGGGATGAAGAACTTATCTGGCTTCCAGCTCACTGAAAGACAAAATCATTTGCGGACCAGCTGAGGAGATTAGCTTTGGCTGCTACTGTTTATCACATTTGGAGATTCAAGAATGAAATGATCTATCAATTAAGGTTCATTGTGTGTGCTAAACTGCAAAAAACCATTAAAGAATCTGTGTGTTATGTGGTCGATGGACGGTCTAGTTTCCCAAGAACACAACAAAACTGGAAACTTGTAATGTAATGGGGAGTTGACTAGAAATGTGTGACAGATTAGTTGTTTTGAATGCTGTAACTATAGTAGTATGATGAAGGAAGATTGCTCAAGAGTACAAGTTGAATGCAGTAATCAAATCAAATCCTTATTTTTTGCTCAAAAAAAAAAAATTATGTAGGAGAAGTTACTACACATAGTATGCATAGATAGATAAGTATAGAATTTGATAAACATGACAACTGAAAGGGTATGATTAATTGTATACAGATATCGAGCTTTTCTCCTTCTCTTTTACTACTTTTTCTTTTCCTTCATCTATCTTAAAATTCTTTTCTACTGCCCATCGTACAAAATCTTGATGAATTAAGGTCAGGCCAGTACATTAGTAGTCTCGAGTGTCAAAGGCAAAAAAAAAAAAAACACATTTTTGGGCATAAATGTTTGGATTAGTTATTGATTGACAATTTCTGAAAGTGTACGAAATCAATCCTAGTAATAAATCACCTAGAGAATTCTAAGGATCGAACTCATCGGGACGAGTTCATTTTTCGGTAATAATTAATTAGACCACATGTGCCCACCTTTCTTCAGAATCAATAATAAAATAAATATAGAACCAATCCCTTAGGTACTCGAAAATGTCTTTCAAGTCTGAAGGTGCAATTCTGTCGAAAGAGGAGAGAGAATACATATGCAGACTTCAAAAATGGCTTTAATTTGGTGATCTTATCTGTAGTACATGATCTTAACCTTGGTTAATGACTAATAGTTAAACATGAAGGACCAAATGAACTAATAACTTTGATCTTCTCATAAACTACGACAACATCTCTGGCTTTCCCGCTGTCTCGAACCATAATCAATATCAAGGTTTTTTTTTTTTTTTTTTTGGTAAAACAGTCGATTATGTGTTTCTCTTGTACTCAAATAATGACAATCAAACTAGCCACCATCACCCTATCAACCTACGATGTTGAAAGAACATTAATGTAAACAATGGTTAGGTGGTGAAAATTGGATGTGCATTTGAAATGAGCCTGCAAAACAAGTCAGAATATTATTATGGTCCGTTTCATGACCGCATGATAAGATAACAAGAATACTTAAATGTTTCTCTCATTAGCTATATGACAAATTATTGTGTAGGACAAGTTACCACACGGATAAGATATTATGAATCCTTAATTGTTTCTCTCATCAAATAAATGACAAACAATTATGTTGGAGAAGTTACTACAGGTAATATGCATAGATAGATAAGTATAGAATTTGTTAAACATAACAACTTAAGGTATGATTAATTGTATAAAGAATACTGAGCTTTTCTGTCTCTTTCACTATTTTTCCTTTTTTCTTCATCCGTCTTAAAATTACTCTCTGCTGCCCATCGTACAAGATCTTGATGAATTAAGGTCAAGTCAGAACATTAGTGCCCTTGAGTGTCAAAGGCAAAAAAAAAAAAAAATCACATTTTTTGCGCATAAATGTTCAGATTGGCTGGTGATCAACAATTTCATCAAGTGTACAAAATCAATCCCGGTAATAAATCGATTGGAGAATTCCAGGGTTCGAGCTCATAGGGATGAGTTAATTTTTCCTACTTGAAAAAATTATACAAACAACAATAAAAGACAAACTCATGAAATTTATTATTCGCTAACTAAGAATAATTTGAATAGTCAAGTCAAAGAAAATAGATTGCACAAAAAACAATTGGCAAGAAGCTAGGGTTCATCGAATTTTGTTCCAGAACTTGAATTAATTATCAAATTATTTTCTTAATATATCGAGAACGTATTCCACAAAGGTACTTTAGATTATCTCCCAATATATCTAAATTGTACACAATTAAATCTCATATCTCTTTCAAGATCACAAGTATTCGACTGAATCCTTTGTGATCTTAAGTGATTTGGATTATGGCATATAAACCCTAAATTACCCTCACATTTAGCCTAGGAATGTGAATCTATCTAGTACCTAGTTGTGTAGCTCTTTTTAGTACATACAAACCCTAAAAGCATGTCCATAATGAACAAGCATAAACATAAAATTAAAATAACATAGATGAATCAAGGCAAATATTGATAGAAGCATCAGGGAAGCTTTTTGAAATTATCGCTAAACATTATACATGCAAATACATATTTCTATCATGTTTATTTATTCCAGCAATAGCAGGATTCTCAATTTAAAATATCAGTTCAGCAACGAGAAACTCATAGGTCAAAAAGTGGTATTGTATCTGTGGAATATGATAATTGTTGATAAAAGGTCATTTAATCTTTTTAATGAAAATTCTAAGCCATGAATTGTTCTTTGGATGCAAATATTTTTCTTGCACTGATAATGTAGATATTAGTGATTTTTGATGAATAATGCATATGGAGGATTTTTTTTCTATATATGATGGATTTAGAATTTATATCTAAATTAAATTAATTGTCATGTTTTAAAACCTGTATGCTCTAGTATCATTCACGAAAAATTAACTCAAATTATTAGTGTTATGACTTATTGTTTGTTTATTGGTGTAAAGTAACTCCGAGGTATGTGTGGAATATGACTAATAGTTTTTGTGCATGCATGTCTCGTATATCTATATCTATTAGTATGAAAAACCTTTCCGTGTATATAACATCAATCCATAATAAATAGGCTAAAATGTATCGGAGGTTACCCAACTTTTCAAAAATGTCATTTCATCCATTCAACTAATTTTAGTACTAAATAGCCTAGTGAAATCTTTAAGATGATTCATCTTAGTCATTACGATCGATGCTGCCGTTAAAACATACCGAAGTTGACCATGTGTGAGGCACTTAACCATTCCATTTTTATTTTGTATATATCAAACAAATTTTTTGTAAAAAAATTTCAAAAACTCCAATCCAAATGGGCTCTTAGATTGGATTTTGTGGAAATGCGAATTCTACACGTGCAATAAAACATTGAGCACGAGGCAACTAAGGTGAATTCCAGTCTTGGGAGGTGGCAGATCAGGTATTTCAACAGTTATGTGATTTACTACATTGTAATTTTCAGGAAATAGCATGTTCTTTCGTCTCTTGGGACGTTCTTCACTCTTCGTTGGTAGCTCTGAAAAGAAGGGTTTCTATTTTACCGATTACATGGTCGGCTCCTTGGGTAGGGTATAAGTTGAATTCGGATGGCTGTGCAAAGGGGAACCCAGGATTTAGTGGGGGCGGGGGAGTTGTGCGAGATGGGGAAGGGAGATTTATCGTCGGTTATTCCTGTTTTTTTGGGTTATTGACCGGTTTACACGCGGAGCTCAAGGCCATACTCTTTGGGGTGCGGCTCTGTGTTGCTCGAGACTTACAAGACTTGCATGTTGAATCTGACTCACTTGTCTCGGTGCAAATACTCCAAGGGACACATGGTTGCCCTTGGAGACTGCAACGGAAAGTGGATGAATTGCTCAGTTTCAAGCATCATTTCCGTGAGATAACCCATTGCTATAGAGAGGCGAACAAACCCGTTGATTATCTAGCTAACCTTGGCGCAAATTCGGAGCAAGAGGATGTTTTTGATGACTTTCGTTCTTTGCCGGCTACTATCCGTGGGGAGATTATCATGGACACTTTAGGTTTTCCTAATTTTCGTAGAAAATTTCTATAGCTTAGCTAAAAATTTGTATTAAATAACTATCATATGGATATTTTCATGAGATTGGATTTGTTGGCAGGGAGTTTCGTCTATTTATAAGGGGAAACTCTGCCAAAATTTTTAATAAAAAAAAAAATGTCAGAGGGAGAGCATAGTCATACCTCATAAAAAAAGACAATTATTGTAAGTAAGAAACAAAATGCAAGGAAGAATTGACAATTTATTAGAAACGAATATTGGCTTCCGAAACTGCTTTGGTAGCTCAAGGAACCAGTTTTGACCAAAAAAAAAAAAAAAGTGAATTCCAGTCTTGACAACTTTCCGATTAGGTGAAGATGTATTTTCGAGGGCTGCATTGTTTAGGCAAGGGCAAAACAACCATTGAACCCTACACAAAAACCATGACTAATGAGCTTCCATAACTCATGAACAATGCAACAAACTCTATACACTTAATACAAGATGTTAATTGAAAAATTGCCATTTATATTTTTGGAGAAATATATTCAATTCATAAAAAATTTTCTGAGGTGCCACAGCCAAAATCTGAAATGCATATACTGCCATTTTGCGATAGAACTTTATCAAACTTCAGATTTTGATCGGATTCGATGTAAATTTGAGCACCCTATCCTATTTGGTCATTTCTTGATTCCGCTTTCTTTCCATGTTTCAGAAGCTCTTTCTCTTAAGCAACAGATTCAACACTTGTAGGACCTTCAAAGGAACATCATTTATGTATCAGATAACAATAATTTGGGGAAAACTGTAAAAGTATTTTACAAATGGCCCGCTAACAGCAAATTGGACCACGTGATAAGATATCAAGTTGTATTACATGAAGTTGTTTGTTTGTTTGTTCGGTTTTTTTTTTGGTAATAATAATCAGTATCAAGTGCCACGGGATAACAATGCGAAACCTTTCTACATCAAATTTCTTTTGTTTTTCATCTTGGACCAGCCACCATCACCCTATCAACCTACGATGTTGAAAGAGCATTAATGTAAACAATGGTTAGGTGATGAAAATTGGATGTGCAATAGAAAATTAGCCTGAAAAACGTGTTAGAATGTCATTATGGTGCGTTTAGTGACCACATGATAAGACACCTTGACCACTTAAATGTTTCTCTCATCAGCTATATGGCAAATTATTATGTAGGACAAGTTACCACATACATAAGATATTATGAATACTTAATTGTTAATTAGGTTGTCTCTCTAAATCAATCAATCACTCTACTGCTCTGCTTCTCCAACTTCTCTATATAGCTCCTTTTCTCTAAATCCCTTCTTCATCGGGAGGGAGACCATGGTGGTCTCTATCCCATAGGTTTCGTTTTTGTTATTTTTCTAATAAAGTCTCCCTTAAATTTTTTTAGTGGGAGATCTCTTTTTCTCCTAGGGTTCCTAGTGAAAATTTTGTTCTCCTAGGAGTTTCTAATGAGATTTTGTATTATTTTTCCTTGTTTTTTGTTTAAATTTGAATTTACTTCAGATCTGAATTTATTTCAGATTTGGGTCAATGTCAACAGATTTCATCATCTTTATTGGAGGTTACAATTGTTGATTAGCAGATTTGACGATTTGCAACATACACAGAGTGGGCTGCGGGCTGCAGTGATTTATTCTATGAGAAAATGATTTTAAAATTGATGATACTTTTTATATCTGTTCTTAATTTCTCAAATCTCTTGTATCTATTAAATTGTAAATCTGCAAATTTAGTGCATATTTTATTTGCCATTAGGACAACGATTGATAATGTTGGATGATTTCCAACAATCTGTTAATGAAATATGTTTTGTTATCAAAAAATGAATACTTAATTGTTTCTCTCATTAATTAAGTGACAAATAATTCTGTAGGAGAAGTTACTACACATAATACGCATAGATAGATAAGCATAGAATTTGATAAACATAACAACTTAAAGGGTATAATTAATTGAATACAAAATACTGAGCTTTTCTCCTTCTCTTTCAATGTTTTTTTCTTTTCCTTGATCTATCTTAAAATTCTTTTCTACTACCCATCATACAAAATCTAGATGAATTAAGGTTAGGTCAGTACATTAGTGGTCTCCAGTGTAAAAGACAAAAAAAAAAATTACATTTTTGCGCATAAATGTTTGGATTGGCTAGTGATCAACAATTTCTGCAAGTGTACAAAATCAATCCTAGTAATAAATCGGCTGGAGCATTCCAGGGGTCGAGCTAACATGGACGAGTTAATTTTTTCTATTTTAATTATTATTAAAAAAATAAAAGACCAACTCAAGAAATTTATTATTCACTAACTAAGAATAAATTGAATAGTCAAGTCAAAGAAATAGATTGGACAAAAACAATTGGTAAGAAACTAGGGTGTGTCGAATTTTATTCCAAAACTTGAATTAATTATCCAATTATTTTCTTAATATATCAAGAACTTAATTTAATTGTACTCAATTAAATCTCATATCTCTTTGGACATCACAAGTATTCAACTGAATCCTTTAGAATTTTAAGTGATTTGGATTGCGGTGTACAAACCAAGTTCGAGTAGGATTCCCGATGACGTCACGTCAGGCCCAAAGCTCGGACCTAGACATGGTTCAAAACAGAATTTGCGAAGGCATCCGGTGCCATATTCAGTGAGACAACTCCTCATTGTCATTTTTTCCCCGCCAAGTACGGCGACGGACTTCCTTCAATCTGTCAATCCGGTGCCCTTACCACTAGATACTCACAATTTAAAAGGTTAATTTAGCAAAAAAAAAAAAAAGGTTAATTTAGCAACTAGATACTCCCAGGTCAAAATGTAATACTGTGTGCGTGGAATATGACAAGTGCTTATAAAAGATCAATTAATTTTCACAACGAAAATTTGAAGCCATGAATTGTTCTTTTATGCAAATATTTTTCTTGCATTGATAATGTATATATTAGTGATTTTTTATGCATAACGTACGTATATGAAGGATTTTTTTCTTTTGATCTTTATATGTAGGATTTAGAATTTATATTTGACTAAGTAATTGTTGATCTGCACCAAAAATTAATTTTGTTGCAGGCTTGACTTATACTAGTAGAATAATGTATATTCTAGCCTTCCCTGTTCCTTACATGCAAGAAATTCGAGTTTGCTATGTATGTTTGTTTTTGTTTCAGAGAGTGAAATTTCTGAATTTTTACGGTTGAATTTGGTTTGTTTTTGTTTCAGAGAGTGTCTGCTGATGCTGAATGGTAACTATTCTTCAAATTTAGTAATTAGAATGTGAATAAGTACTGTTTGGCACATGTTGAATTTGGCACCTACGATGAACTCTTCTATAAATGGTCCATCATTCGGCAGCCAAAATCACCACTGCAAAACCCCTAAAACAACTCAAAAAAATATTCAACATGGCTGCTAGCTTACGACCCCTCTTCTTAGCAATAATACCCCTGCTGATGATTTCATCCTTGATCAGGTCCTCAGAATGCCAAGGACTTGGGTTCTACTGGGCAGGTCCTGAGGATGGAAACCTGGCTGAGATATGCAACGATCATACCAATGGTAGCTATGAATACGCGGCTATCGCCTGCCTAAATTTCACGGCCGAAGGAATCATCATCCCGTCTTACTGCCGCCCCCTAGGTCCTGACATAGAAACCTGCAAGGGCCTAGGCATCAAAGTATTTCTTTCCCTTGGTGGGAGCCCTGCACTTACTCCTAGTAGTGCTCGGATTGTTGCAGATGGTATCTGTGACGAATTTTTGAATGATAGTTCAGGCCCTTTTCCTCTCGGTGCTACTGTAAATGGAACAGACTTCCGTTTCCGAAGCGGATCAAACAGTAGTCTGGATGTTCTCGCCCAGGCACTCCGGGATAATTGCATACTTGACGAGAAAAAGGTGTACTTATCTGCAGCACCACTTTGTCAAATTCCTGACTATTATCTTGACGCTGCTATCAACACTGGCGTCTTTGACTACGTGTGGGTGCAATTTTTCGGTGATTCTTCATGTGAATACAGTCCAGGCAATCCCTTTTACCTCTTCGCAAGTTGGCTTGGATGGTATGATCTTCTACGCGAATATAATGCTAAATTATTCCTGGGATTAACTGGAGATCCTGCCGCCGAGGGTTTCATCCCATGTGAGCCGGAACTTCGGGCGATTGTTTACGAACTGGAGATCTTCTCTCCCAAATTTGGAGGGATCATGATGCTTGAGGGCAAATACTATTGCCCTCCTCCCAGGGCAAAAATCCGGTCTTATGTTAACTCTGATGTTCTGGCTTATGGTAGAAAGTCCATGAATAAGTTCCAAGCCATCTAATCATGAATAAGTTCCTCTCCTTACCTGCTGAGAGATGAAATGTAATCCTGGTTGTTTGCCAGTTATGTATAACTATGGGCTATGAATTCCCAAAATAAATAAAATGTTGGATGATAAATATTGTGCTTTGCGTTGTCTTGCATGAACAACTCACAAACTACAGTATACTAGTTTGAACAACCATTTAGATTAGTTTCAAAGCGGATGAAATCAGAGCTTGTTAATTTTCTTATTAGACCAATTTTTCAATGGATTAAAGGTAATTTGATGATGATCCTTGCCTTTTCAAAACAAAGCACCTAATTAGTCCTCTAACTTTTTTTTTAACCACTTTTGTCATTTAATTTCAATTTGAGACATTGTCATTCTTTGACTCTTGCTATTGGGTCAACTTGGTCGTCCAACTTTTACGCACCATCTTAAGAGGGGCAAAGTGGTCAAGTTATATTTTTTACCGCTGTACCAAGTCTTAAATTGATTAAAAAAAATATGAATGCCTATAAATTTGCAAAACATACAAATTAAGGACGAAAAAATGCTTAGGAAATTTTTTTTATGAAAAAAAAAAGTCCAGCTCAAACTTTTTTTTTTTTTTTTTTTTTTTTTTGTGTGTCAAACCGCATAACTCGTACACAAATCATATTCTATTCCACAATCAGGGAGGGCCTAAGAAGGGCTGCCAATTCATAAGCATTTACTTTACGGCAATTTTTTTTTATTGCAAGCATTTTTTTTTTCTATCCTGATCTTTTTAGTCACCTGAAAAATTAGATGACTAACGTGGCCCAATAATCATGCGGAGTAGTTATGAGACAACATTTCCTCAAATTTAAAAGTTAAGAGACTGTAGAGACCCAAATTAAAGTTGAATTACCAAAAGTGGCTCAATAAAATAATTGGAAGACTGCTTGGGTCATTTGCCCTTATTTTGTATACGAAACTTCAATTGATCATTCAAACCAAATATCAAAGAAAAATGACCCTCCTCTTGTCTGCAAATCTCAACAGTGTTTGGAGTCATGTTCAAACACAGAAATATACTAACATTCCAAGGCAAAAATCTTCTAATAATTTAGAGTTTTCATTTTCAATTGTAGCATCGCAAACTGAGTTGCACAAGCATTTCTTGAATTGCTGAAAACTAATTCATTTTCAATTCAACTTCTTTTATATTTATACAAAATTACTTAAGGCACTCGATCGTTCATTCTGACAGGCTGTTAATCCTATGTTTGTCGAGTGCAGACGACAGCTTTTGCAGCAACTATCTACCAAATATGCATGGTGCAGTAGGAAGAAGTTAGTTTTTATAAAATTGCTATATCCCCCTGAGCGTATGTATTGTTCATTTGACACTCAAAAGACCCAGAAAATTACATAAGAATGAATAAAAATTACATTATGAAGCTTCAAATTTTAAAAAATGAGATAAATTACTTTTAGCTCCATGAACATATGTGTATGCTTCCAATTGTCAGAACTGTTGATTAACTATTTCAAGTCTAGATATCATGATAAGATTTGCCGAATCGATCCAAGAAATTTCAGATTTGATAATCAAAATCTGAAAAAAAAAAAAAACTTAAATATAATAAAAGAAAAATGAAAAAACCTATAAAAAATACTTTCACTGAGAATCCTCAGAAGAGAATAAAACTCTCACAAAAAAAAATTAGAAAGGAAAAAAATTCTCATTAGGCAACCTTGGGAGAAGAAATTCTCACTAGAAAATTCTAAAAGAAATTTTATTCATACAAATGAAAAAAAAAAAAAAACTATTGAGAGGGATCCTTCCATGGAAAAATTAGCACTCGGCAACCTTAGGAGAGAACTATTTCCTAGGAATTTGTTCAATTGAACTGAAAGAGCGAGGTGACTTATCCCACGTGGAGTTCGGATTCAAAACTAATTCTAATTTCTAAGCACAATTCAAATCGAAACATCGAATTAAATAGGAAGGAAAAAAATGCACTTTTACTCCTCAAATACATAAAGGTTGGAGCAAATTGGTCATATTTATTAACCAAATTGGTCCCTAAAATTTTGTAAAATCTAAGAGAGCTTACTAGTATGATGTAACAATACACGTAATTCAACAAATAAAGTATAGAAAAATCACAAAAAATTTTAAAACTCTAACTTTATGGTATTCACTTGTGAATACATAAACGTATAGAAAGTCAATTTGCATACAAAATATAACTTTTATTTTATTTTGTTAAAAAGCAAAATAAAAATTAAATTGAATACATGCACAACACATGCTTCATTTTGATACTGAATTGAATTTTAATGTACATATAAATTTAGATTTCAAGAATTTTGTGATTTTTTCATTAATTTTATGCAAATTTTATAGGATGCATTACACTCTTAAAATTAAGTTTTAGGTATTCTAAGAAACCCAATTATACCAAAATAAAGCGTGTATTGTGAATGTGCTCAATTCATTTATTTTGCATGCTTTTATTTTAAGGGAAATTTGCCAAATTGGTCCCTGACATTTTCACCAAAAACTTGTTTAGTGCCTAACATTTAAAATCAGCCAGAATAGTTCCTAACATATAAATTATAAGCCAGTTTGGTCCTAATGCTCGTATTTGCTCACTTCTCTAACTAAAAATAGCACACATCTCTCACGCCACTACAAAAAAAAAAAAAAAAAAAAAGCTTATAGAGGCGCATCAAAATGTCACAAGTCACACTTTGTTGAGGCACTTAATCTATTGAGGCACATACTTAGTGTGCCATGCAAAACCTATGTCACAAAAGCTTTTGAAGGCACAAGTGCCACGACATAGAAAACAATTCAGACATCTAGAAGTGCCATAACAAGGTTATAATGCTTACACCTAAAAATGCCTTAATTGGGTTTCAACTTTCAAAAACTCAACTTTTTAGAGGCACAAAACAATGCCATCTTAACTTTAAGTTGACGCTTAAAAATGCCTTAACAGTCCGTTCTTGAGATAGTAGTATTTGTCAGAAAATGGTTGTTATTGAGGCATGCAAGTGTGTCACTATATATCTTAATGTAGATACTGGCAAATGCCTCTATATTAACCTTTAAAGGTGTTTTAAAATGCCTCAAAAACCTACTGTGTAACAAGAAAATTTCTACTATGAAAAACCCTTATCGCGACACTTACAAGTGCCTCAATAGACTGGATTTTTTCCTTTTTTATGCCCATCCACGGGTACTACTGTGAATATAGCATTCCTATTGTATCACTATAATCATACATTCATATTGGACATCTCACATTCAATGACCAAAACCAACAATATTTGATTGAAAAATCACTTTCAAATTATCATCATAACCAATGATTACAATTAAAGTACTCATGACTACTAGTAGTTTTTCAACCAACCAATTAAACTTTTATCCTTGCAAAAAAAACATAATATTTGATTTAACATTCATGAAACAGCTAGAATGTCCTATTGATTATTTGCCACAATTTCACCTAAATAGTACCAGATAAATTAAAATCAACTAAAATGCTAGTAGACCAACTTCTTGTAATATATGCAGCAACACTTGTCCTTTTACAGTTAGAGCACTGTCGTGCCCCATTTTATAAAAATAAAATTACGAGTTTAGAAAAAATGAATTTTGGTCAATTTTTGAGTGAAAATAGGAGTTTGATTTTTAGAAAATAAAGAAAATGGGTCTAAAATGGGGTTTAAAAGTGTGACGATTTTAACCCAAAATATAGTTTAAAAAGGGTTTTTTAATGAAAAAATAGGAGTCATCACTTGGTATTGAGTTAAGGTGCACCAAGTCATCTAAAATGAATTTTGAATAAAAAATAGAAAAACCCTTTTTAAATGACTCCAAATCTTCGAAAATCAGAGAAAAGACTCGGGAGTCACGATTGAAGAAAGGGAAGGCAAGGATAAAATCTAAGGCACCCTCTCAACCTAGCCAAGGCTAGTTGTGTGACTTAGTCAAAATTTTTCTTAATTTAACCTAAAAATTTATCATATTTGGATGTCACTATATGAATGCAATCCTAGACCTAGAAGGATATCGAGGGGTCGGAATATCTCTTCAAAACTTAATTGGTGCCAATCACATTAATTGTGATACCCCGGAGTGACTCTTTGAAGAGGTCGCGAATATGCAAAAATATGACTCTAAGAAAAGAAAAGAAAATAATAATACACAAATATACATGACCTAAAGGAATGCATCATAACGGGTGCGAGAAACTAAGATTCGTGACTTCAATTTTCCCTTTTATAGAGGGAATACGAGCGTGCTAAGGCTAGAAAGCCAAACTCGTCCATATCCCATATTCAAGGGGTTATTTCCCTATCTAATCAAGCAAATGATCCAACCTATCTCTAGTTTTCTTAAATGAAATGCAAGTATAATGTTATGTCTCATAAATGGGGATAAGAAATATACATATAGGGGAAATACGGGATGAGGGATATACATATAAGGGAAATGTCATGCAAAATGATAAAACCCTAAAGAAGTAGAAGATATGCATGCAAATATAGTGATTGTCACACCAATATGATCTAGCGCGCGGATGGTCCCTAAGGGTCTAGTGTTGGATTTACCCATGTCTATAAGTTCCCGCTAGCGTTGGACTAGCGAAAAAACAGGAAAAAGGGGCTACAACTAGAGTTGGACTAGTATGAAGTCGAGAAAGAGGCCATAACTAGCGTTGGACTAGTATGGTGACGTCATACATTGATTATAACTAAACTAATCATATAAAACATAATAAAAATAAGTAAATACATAATATCACATAAATCACATAACACATGAGCATGATAACCTAACTATTACAACTTGGCATTTAAATGCCTCTCAAATAACCAAAATTAAATTAAAATGAATATACAAAATTAAAACAAATAAAGCGAATAAATAAATGAAATAAAAACATGCAATTTCACACATAGAGTCACATAGGAGCACATAGTATCAAATAAAATCAAAATAAAGAAGTAGAATGTACCTCCCTTGAATTGGTAACCGAATGAGATGAAAGATTTTCTTATTTATCCTCCAAAACAAATAAAAAGGATCAAGACATCACTTTAATTAACAAATAATCACAAGAAATGCAAATAAACACGAAATTGAATCAATCAAAGCATTCAAATAAAAGTAAACAACCCCTAGTCAACAAATTAAAACAAACAAAGACCCAATTGAAAGAATTAAAAAAGTTTGAGGGGTCAAATCATCATTATTAAAAATATTAAGAGTTTAAATTAAAATAAAATAAAATAAAAGGCTTAAGATGAAGCATACTAAAACCAAATGCTATAATTAAACAACAAAGTTACCCAAAATTTGACTAAAATCCCAATCAAAACTATAAAATTATCAAACATTATTAAACCTTCAAATATCATCCTAAAATTCACACATAATCTGTCCAAAAATCATATTAAAGCATGCCAAGGAAAAATAACGTTTTTGAAGGGACAAAATTGATTATATTTTCCCAAATTTCGGTCCATAGTAGAATTATGTAGAACTTGAAGGGCCAAAGTGAAATTTATGAAACTGTTCATGCATCTTCTTCGCAGAAACCTTCTTTTCTTTCGCTGGTTTCTGCTGCAAATTTGCAGCTTATTCAACTGAGATATACCCATGCAAAATAACTCAAACGAAGTCTATTGATTCGTCAAGAAAGAAAGCAACTCCAAACATGTACATGGTAAACCACAAACTTCAAACAAACCAAAAGCTGCGGCAACCCCAAAAAAAATGACTCTATCAACATGGCTGCAACAAGCCCAGATTATGCAACTCAGGTCGAAAAGTAGCAAAAAATGGACATCAGCTCATGAATCGAAACATCAAACCCATGATTCCTACATCAATCTACTTCGACACAAACTCATCAAGTAAATATGGAAGCTTCATCATAAAACTGAAAAGGCTGACTTCCAACAATCAAAAACATGCAATGGACATTAACAAAGGGATCACAACAGTCATCAGCTAACATGGAGGAATTCTCATCCCGCTACTCAGGAATAGGAACAGAAGAGCAAACAACAACAACGAACAAGACACTCAAAATGACGACCCGACAATGCATGAAGATGAAAGGAACTAAGGCATCAATCTAGATAGATAACTATAGAGTTTGATAAACATAACAACTGAAAGGGTATGATTATTTGTAGGGATAATTTCAGAAACCTCCCTTGAGGTTTCTGACAATTTCACTCACCTCTCTTCAGGTTTAAATAATTACACTAACCTTCCATCATGCGGTAAAATGACTATAATATTTTTCACTTATAAATAATTCCTACAAACCCAAAAATCATACAACTATAACTAGTTTTTCATTGCCATACAAAACAAACTCGTATAATCTCTTTTATGCATCAGATAATCCACTCTTTTTCCACAGTCACAATCTACACAACTGACTAATATATCCCAAATCCTCATTATTATGAAAATAGTTCTCGCTCTCTTTTTTGTTTTCCTTTTTTTTGTAAGTATTATCATATTGAAATTGCCAAATGACAAGTTGTCAAAGCAGATTTGTTGTCAAACTCAATGAAGATCAAAAGGATGGCGATCACATAGAGTACAAACAAGAAAATAAAAGTGATAACTAAAAAGGGAAACTGGATCGAGGAAGGTTACACTATTATGCCAATTAGGCAAAAAAAAATTTTAGGATATAAAAATTGGAATAAGATTTATCTAGAGACATGGGATATGGTCTCTAGTGTTGCTTTTGATTGCTCCGCAATGGTATTCTTGGTGGGTTATATTATTTTAGTGTCAATAAGGTTGCAACCATTTGGATTGAATTTGGATAGTGGCACTGGCCTATTCAAACGTTGAATTTAGGCAAAAAAATTGAGGCTAAAGATTAGACTGACTGCAAACTTTAATTGTCATAGTTGATTTGCATGGGAAGATATGGTGAGGCAAAAGTGGGCGGTCAAAATTGAGAGAAAATAGAAATTAAGTTGAAATGGCTTATTGAGTTTGATGTGCGCGGGGTATACATATACAATTAGCTCATCCACAATCAAGTTTTACATTTATAATTTCTAAATACCCTACATGCGATTTGTCACAAGTATATAAATCGTGAGCGAGTATAGGGTATTAAGGGTCGATCCCACAGGGAAGATTGCAATTACCGGTGCTTTTCGAACTCCTTTATTATCTAGACTACCATAAACATATAAAAGTAATGAAAATTAGCACTAGAAAGCTCCTAGAGATATGGAATTCCTTACTACTCTTGCAAATGAGATTACCGGTTAAGTGAATGTTATTATCTTGGCTAGTTATGGCGTAATTTCCTAATGTATGTGAAACCTACTCTCGTAGTGAATCAACTATACTTATAGCTAAACCATACCTACTTTCATGGCTATGAATTAACTACAAGTTCATTCCTTCTATGAAATTACATGAAATAAGTCATTTAAGCCACATAGGTGTACCTCTATTCTCGTGAGTGTACTTGATAAGTGACTAATTTACGTAATAATTGTATGACATTTTATATTATTTTTAGTCACTTTGGTTATATTATTGGAAGAATATGAATCATTTTGGCTATAATTGGTGAAAAATGCTTTTAAGTGATTAAATGAGGTTTTTATCACTTTTTACTTGGATTTTGTGTATTTTGGCAGTTTTGACACATTTTCGTATTTCGGCTATAACTTGAGCTACAATGATCAGATTAAGATGATTCTTGAACCAATTTGAAGATAAGATATAGATCTACAACTTTAGTGAAGACATCTAAATCCAGTTTGAAGGTTTTCCAGGTCAAAAATGCCGAATTACAATAGCAAATTTCTACTGGTCGAAGCTGGAACAGGGCAATGAGCAGGCAAGGGTATTTCAGTCATATCTCAGCCTACACAGATCCAAATGAGGTGATTCTTGATGCATTAGAAAGATAACTCAAAAGGCTACAACTTTCGTGTTTTAGACATGAGCTGGTTCAGCCTCTAACATCAAGAAAAGATTGGTTGAAGTTGGGCCAAAAACAGAGCAAGTGATCCACACTCGGATCCACTATTCATCCGAACCCTCGGTTGTTTCTGGGTTAGTGGATCCGAGCTCGGATCCATACGGATCCGAGGTACTGTAGCAGCTCGGATCACAGGTCAGAAAAGGCTGCTCTGTACGCGTAAAACTCAATTTCACCTCCACCAACTCACATTGGATGCTATACATGTGAGAAACATTCCCAGCTGTAAAAGGGAGATGTAATCCTCATTTCTTGACCACCTTTTCATCATAAAAGAGCCAAATGCATTGCAAAAATAGGAGATTGGAGTTGATAGCAGAAAATAGAGAGAGACATACGGGAGAAGCTGGAAGTTGCAGAAATGTAGCTCTTTCATCTCCCTAGTGTTAGTTTAGCTTAGTATAGAGTAGTGTAGCTTTTCCATTCTTGTTTATTATCTAGATTAGGATGAAGATGGAGGATGAAGAAGGCAAGGAAGAAAGCTCATGTGACAAGGGTTGTATTCCTTCCAAACTCTTTATCTTTTGTATTTGATTCCAAATTTAGTTAATATACAAGTTCTGGATTTTGTGTTCAATATGTGTTTCTAAAGTTTATACCTTGGGTTTGGTTGAACTTTCTATAATTGTTAGTGTTTATTATTTGGTTATTTGACTGCTATGATTTGAGCAAGTTATTTAGCACTTTAGCTCTTGAAATCATGATTAATCTGGTACCATTAATTGTGATTATCTAAGGTGTTGTTTCTGCAATGAAAATTGAGATTTAACACTAGTTCAAGAAGTGCTAAACATAGGGAGTACACTCACGAAAGTAGAGGTGCACTTATGTGGTTTTTAGTGATTCATTTCATGTAATTTCATTGAAGAAATGAACTTGTAGCTAATTTCATAACCATGAAAATAGGTATGGATTAGTTATGAGTATAATTGATTCACTACGAAAGTAGGATTCAAATGCATAAGGAAATTACACCATAATTAGCCTAGATGTAGTATTCAATGATCCAAATATAGCACTTGCATGAGTAGTTAGGGATACCACAACCCAAGGAGCTTTCATTTGTTATTTTGTATAATTTCAGTAGGTTTAATTTGTTATAATTCATTGATAGTCTAAATAATAGAGAAGCTTTAGTAGTACCGGTAATTGCAATCTTCCTTGTGGGATCGACCCTTAATACCCTATACTCGCTCACGATTCGTATACTTGCGATAAATCGCGTGTGGGGTATTTAGGAGTTTATAAATGTAAAACTTGATTAGGATGAGTTTAATTGTATATGTATACTCCGCGCACGTCAAGTTTTTGGCGCCGTTGCCGGGGAAGATTTGGCAATATCGGTGTGAAGAGTAACTTTATTAGTTTAGACATTTTATTAGTTATTGTGTGAATGTTATTTTCTGTCATTTTAGTATTTTTTATGTGTATGTGTTTTATCACCTATTCTTCTTACTAATTTTGCTCTTAAGTTGTTTAAAAGCAATTTTAGGTGATGAGAAGGGTAGGACAATTTGGAGGACAATGCTTGAGAAGTGGAAGATTGGTAATGGATGGTTACCAAGTGCAAAGCTCCTTTAATAGAGGTAACCAAGAATTTACTGAATGTATGTCTTTTGAAGATGGTTTAAGGTGCTTAAAGGCTAAATTTGATGTTATGATGTTACAAGTTCAAATGGACACCATGATGCATGAAATTGAGCAGAGGAGGAATGTTAATGTTTTTAATTCTTATCATGTGATTTGTGACTTGTGTGGAGGTTATCATGCTACTAATACATGTATGCAAGCACAAAATATGGATTATTATGATGAATTAGAGTATTACAATCCTTGTTTTGATCGATATAGTGCTAATTTGAGCAATTCTCCTGCTTATGGTTGGAATAATCAATGTACTTATAGTAATTCTTCATATTTTTATGATTACCAACCTGAATGTGTCCAATATGAATCAAAACCATCTTGGGAGTTGGCAATTGAAATGGTAGCTAATGATTCTAAGCCATCTTGGGAGTTAGCTTTAGAAAAATTAGCTAATGCAACTTCCAACCGTTTTGATAGGATTGAGGAAAGGTTAGATGAATTAGCTTCTCACTTTGGTAATATACATGAGCAATTGAATGTATTGTGTGAAGTTATTTCTTCTAATAATTTGCAAAATGATCCTAGCATGAATCGTGGAAATGTTGTATGTGAAAATGGATTGCATTTGGATGAAAATGATGAATCTCAATTATATTTCAATGAGCAAATATCCATTTCACATGATAATACCTTTGAAACTAACTCTGAGCCTCAAGAGGTGAGTTTTAATGACTCATTTTTCACCCCTCTTGAGGAGTGCATTGAAAGTATAGGTTCTAAGGGTATTGCTGCCCAAGATACTCTCATGACATTTCCTTTGGTAAATTCTCAAGTGGTGCATATTCAAGGTAATATCTATGAAACACTTGGAATAGGTAAGTCACTTCCATTTCTCACATCATTAGTTCATGTGGCTTTTTCTATTAAGTCACCTTACAATGATCCACCAAGGCCTAAAATGGTGGATTATTCGTTAACTAAGCCTCCTTGAAAAATGAGGTGATATAGTCAAGCTATTGACTTTAAAGAAGCGCTTATTGGGAGGCAACCCAATGCTTGTTTAAGTTGGTGTTACTTTGGAGTGATTTTATGTTTAAAGTATAAGTTTGAGTTATTTTGTTATTTTTCATTTGTAGGTTTTGGAAAAAGATGCAAAAGTGACCAAATGAGGTGAAAAAGGCGAAGTTTGATCAAAGATCTCAATACCTCAAATTCAGTAATTGTGAATTTTGATGCATTAAAGAGGTGCATTAATTGAAGTCTCCATTCTTTCAAGTAAAGTTGGAAATTCATCACATTGCCATGGATTCGGATCGCGCAAGTTCATTAGGGGAGTATTACTTTCTCTTATTTTCGTTATTTTTCCTTTCTCACATTGAGGACAATGTGAAGTTTAAGTGTGGGGGAGGAAAATATTAAACTTGCATTTACTTGCCATGTGATGATATTTTGTGGATATAAATGCTTAGAAATATTGGAGTTATGTTTGAATTATTTGCCATGTGGATAATTTGCCTGAAATTGGGTTTGTTGGCAGGGAGTTTTCTTCCATTTATATGGGGAAACTCCGTCAAAATTTGTCTAACATCTTGTCCAATATGTCACTATGGCCCAAAAGTTCTTCAAATTTTTGCATTTTCATTCAAAAAGGGCTAATTTGTTCCAACTTTAAATGTTTTTATTCTTCCAATTGTTGAAACTTTATGTGTATTTTGGAAGGTTTAGTCCTCATTTAACTTGGAAATAGTTATTATGCAATTAGAATTTTTACATTTTAGAAAGTATATTTGGTAAAGTGAGGAAAATTATGCCTATAATTTTACATGTTTAATGAGATTTCTTCTCTTTACTTAATTTTGCAAGTAAGTGATTGATATAGTCGATAAAGGTTATACTCCTCCTTTGATTATTTTTATCTTATATATTTTCTAAGAGGGAATATCTATTTATTGTCCTTTAGTTTAAAAAAAAAAAAAATTATTCTACTCCAATGATTTTTGTACCGAGTAACCGGGGGTTGGCATCTACAAATGTCAATTTTCGCGTAAAAAGGTACTTGAATTAAGAGTATGCATTGCAACTTGAATAAGTGAAATGTTGAGTAACCGGGAATCTTCACCTAAAAGTGTCGATTTTCGCGTAAAAAGGCATTCTCACTAATTAAGTAAAATTAGTATGAATAAATCCCTCTTAGATGTAAAATTTTGAGAAAAGGATGATTATAGGAGGAGGAAGGCTATAAATCGACTATGTGGGTTGCTTATTTGTGAAATTAGGTTAGGGTAAGAGATTAAGTTTAACTTGTTGAATTTAGGGTATAATTATCTTTCCTTTACTTGATATTATGAGTATTTAGTGTAAATTGAATAATTATATAATAATTATTTTCCAAGTCTTGAGGAATTAAATTGGACAAAGTGCATATATTGTTTCACCTCTTGAATCATTGCATTTGATTATGTGTGAATTGCTTGAGGACAAGCAATGATTTAAGTGTGGGGGAGTTTGATAAGTGACTAATTTACGTAATAATTGTATGACATTTTATATTATTTTTAGTCACTTTGGTTATATTATTGGAAGAATATGAATCATTTTGGCTATAATTGGTGAAAAATGCTTTTAAGTGATTAAATGAGGTTTTTATCACTTTTTACTTGGATTTTGTGTATTTTGGCAGTTTTGACACATTTTCGTATTTCGGCTATAACTTGAGCTACAATGATCAGATTAAGATGATTCTTGAACCAATTTGAAGATAAGATATAGATCTACAACTTTAGTGAAGACATCTAAATCCAGTTTGAAGGTTTTCCAGGTCAAAATGCCGAATTACAATAGCAAATTTCTACTGGTCGAAGCTGGAACAGGGCAATGAGCAGGCAAGGGTATTTCAGTCATATCTCAACCTACACAGATCCAAATGAGGTGATTCTTGATGCATTAGAAAGATAACTAAAAAGGCTACAACTTTTGTGTTTTAGACATGAGCTGGTTCAGCCTCTAACATCAAGAAAAGATTGGTTGAAGTTGGGCCAAAAACAGAGCAAGTGATCCACACTCGGATCCACTATTCATCCGAACCCTCGGTTGTTTCTGGGTTAGTGGATCCGAGCTCGGATCCATACGGATCCGAGGTACTGTAGCAGCTCGGATCACAGGTCAGAAAAGGCTGCTCTGTACGCGTAAAACTCAATTTCACCTCCACCAACTCACATTGGATGCTATACATGTGAGAAACATTCCCAGCTGTAAAAGGGAGATGTAATCCTCATTTCTTGACCACCTTTTCATCATAAAAGAGCCAAATGCATTGCAAAAATAGGAGATTGGAGTTGATAGCAGAAAATAGAGAGAGACATACGGGAGAAGCTGGAAGTTGCAGAAATGTAGCTCTTTCATCTCCCTAGTGTTAGTTTAGCTTAGTATAGAGTAGTGTAGCTTTTCCATTCTTGTTTATTATCTAGATTAGGATGAAGATGGAGGATGAAGAAGGCAAGGAAGAAAGCTCATGTGACAAGGGTTGTATTCCTTCCAAACTCTTTATCTTTTGTATTTGATTCCAAATTTAGTTAATATACAAGTTCTGGATTTTGTGTTCAATATGTGTTTCTAAAGTTTATACCTTGGGTTTGGTTGAACTTTC
Source organism: Coffea eugenioides (assembly GCF_003713205.1). Taxonomy (NCBI): domain Eukaryota; kingdom Viridiplantae; phylum Streptophyta; class Magnoliopsida; order Gentianales; family Rubiaceae; genus Coffea; species Coffea eugenioides. Next base: position 3,751,868 of record NC_040039.1, read on the forward strand.
TATAATTGTTAGTGTTTATTATTTGGTTATTTGACTGCTATGATTTGAGCAAGTTATTTAGTACTTTAGCTCTTGAAATCATGATTAATCTGGTACCATTAATTGTGATTATCTAAGGTGTTGTTTCTGCAATGAAAATTGAGATTTAACACTAGTTCAAGAAGTGCTAAACATAGGGAGTACACTCACGAAAGTAGAGGTGCACTTATGTGGTTTTTAGTGATTCATTTCATGTAATTTCATTGAAGAAATGAACTTGTAGCTAATTTTATAACCATGAAAATAGGTATGGATTAGTTATGAGTATAATTGATTCACTACGAAAGTAGGATTCAAATGCATAAGGAAATTACACCATAATTAGCCTAGATGTAGTATTCAATGATCCAAATATAGCACTTGCATGAGTAGTTAGGGATACCACAACCCAAGGAGCTTTCATTTGTTATTTTGTATAATTTCAGTATGTTTAATTTGTTATAATTCATTGATAGTCTAAATAATAGAGAAGCTTTAGTAGTACCGGTAATTGCAATCTTCCTTGTGGGATCGACCCTTAATACCCTATACTCGCTCACGATTCGTATACTTGCGATAAATCGCGTGTGGGGTATTTAGGAGTTTATAAATGTAAAACTTGATTAGGATGAGCTTAATTGTATATGTATACTCCGCGCACGTCAAGTTTTTGTCCCTAGGTTTATCACTTCCTTGAACTAGTGTTAAATTCCAATTCTCATTACAAACTTAACACCTTTAGATAATCGCAACTAATGGCCGGTTAATCATGATTAGAAAAGAAAAAGTGATAAATAACTTGCTCAAAATAATATCATCAAATAACCAAGTGGACATCACTAATAAGATATAGCAAGTTCATCCATACTCTAGGCATAAACTTTAGCAAAACATAAAGAAAAACAAAACCAAACTTGTATTATAGCTAAACATGAAATCAAATACAAAAGAGAAAGTGATAGGAGAGATATCACCGTTGTCACATGAGCTTCAAACTCTCCATCTTTGCTCCTCCAATCTTCATCCAAATCTAACTACAAATACAAGAAGGAAAACCTACACTAACTATACTATACTACTTTAACTAATGAACTAAGAAAAACTAGTGAAGACTACATTTTGGTGAGTTTCTCTAGCCTTCCAAAGTTATTCAATTATTCTTCAAAGGCTGCTATTTATAGAGGAATTTAAGCCACAAGTGAATTGTTTCTTGGTTGGAAAAGTTGGTTTTTGAACTCTCAAAAATTGCTTCTCAAAGTTCCCATACTCATTTGATCATTTCCAGTCGGAATCTTTGTAGAAAAAGTGGTCAAAAAGGTTTTGAGCTCCCGTTTTGCTCTTTGCAGGTTTGCACTTTTTTGGGCAGAATTCATCCTTGCTCTGTTTTTGGTCCAGTTTCAACTGATATTTTCTTGATGTTAGAGACTGAACTAGCTCTTGTGTAAAACATGAAAGTTTTATCCTTTTGAGTTAGCTTTCCAATACATGAAGAATCATCCAATTTGAAGCTTTGTGGACCATGAAATGACCAAAATACCCCTGACTGGTCAGAACCTTGTTTCAGCTTTCGACAATGAAATTGCACTTCTGGATTTTGACTTTTTGACAATGAAAACAACTGAACTGAACTTCAATGTCTTCATACCAAATGTAGATCTATATCTTAGCTTCAAATTGGTATAAAATTCACCTCAATCCAATACTTGTAGCTCAAGATATTGGTGAAATACCACAAGGTGTCAAAGCTGTGAAACTTGCTTCCTTTTGTTCTTGATTGCATTTCCTCTTTTGCACTTTATATTCTCTTTTTATCACTTCAAACCGTCATCAATCATCTAATTATCTTCTCAATTCACTCCATGTGATTATTGAATCATTAAACCTACAAAAACATGAAGTTTTCACCATAAAAATCCACAGAAATGCACTCTTTGCCACTTAAACCACAAAATGCATATTTTCACTAGAATCTTAGTTAATTAGCTATAAAACTAACTAAAATACACCAAAACTAAATAATTAAATACACTTAAAACACGTAAAATATATTCTTATCAGAGTTCATTAAAGTGGTGGTTATATCGTTTGTAATAGTTGCAATGTGGAAAAAATTCATGAATGAGTTTATCCCCCTTCTAAATAACAAAGGGGTATTTTAGGAATTTTGGTGATGAATTTAGCATATTGGGTCTATATTGTTACAAAAATGCTAACAATAGGGGAGGTAGGTGTAATTTTTTAAATTATAGAGGAGCTACTTGCAATAGTCAGAAACCTCAGGAGAGGTTTCTTAAATTATCCATTAATTGTATACAGATATTGAGATTTTCTCCTCCTCTTTTACTGCCTTTTCTTTTATTCATCTGTCTTAAAATTCTTTTCTATTGCCCATCGTACAAAATCTTGATGAATTAAGGTCAGGTCAGTACATTAGTGGTCTCGAGGGTCAAAGACAAAAAAAAAAATTCACAATTGTCGGCACAAATGTTCGGATTGGTTATTGATTGACAATTTTTGAAAGTGACCGAAATCAATCCCAGTAATAAATCACAATAAATCACCTAGAGAGTTCTAAGGATCGAACTCACACGGACGAGTTCATTTTTTGGTAATAGTTAATTAGACCACATGTGCCCACCTTTCTTCAAAAAAATTATAAAATAAATATAGAACCAATCCCTTAGGTGCTCGAAAATGTCTTTCAAGTCTGAAGGTGCAATTCTGTTGAAAGAGGAGAGAGAATACATATGCAGACTTCAAAAATGGCATTAATTTGGTCATCTTCTCTGTAGCACATGATCTTAACCTCGGTTAATGACTAATAGTTAAACAAGAAGGACCAAATGAACAAATAACTTTGATCTTCTTATAAACTACGGCAACATCTCTGGCTTTCCCGCTGTCTCGAGCCATAATCAATATCAAGTTTTGTTTTTTGTTTTTTTTTGGCAAAATAGTGGATTATGTGTTTCTCTTGTACTCAAATAATAACTATCAGACTAGCCATCATCACCCTAGCAACCTACGACGTTGAAAGAACATTAATGTAAACAATGGTTAGGTGATGAAAATTGGATGTGCATTTGAAATGAGCCTGCAAAACGTGTTAGAAATGGTGCGTTTCATGACCACGTGATAAGATACCATCAATACTTAATTGTTTCTCTCATCACCTATATGACAAATTATTATGTAGGACAAGCTGCCACATATATAAGACATTATGAATACTTAATTGTTTCTCTCATCAAATAAATGACAAATAATTATGTTGGAGAAGTTACTAAACGTAATATGCATTGATAGATAAGTATAGAATTTCATAAACATGACAGCTGAAGGGTATGAATAATTGTATAAAGAATACTGAGCTTTTCCATCTCTTTTACTATTTTTTCTTTTTGTTCATCTGTCTTAAAATTCTTTTTTGTTGCCCATCGTACAAAATCTTGATGAATTAAGGTCAGGTTGGTATAGTAGTGCCCTCGACTATCAAAGGGAAAAAAAATCACATTTTTTGAGCATAAATGTTTGGATTGGCTGGTGATCAACAATTTCTACAAGTGTACAAAATCAATCCCGGTAATAAATCGATTGGAGAATTCCAGGGTTCGAGCTCACAGGGATGAGTTAATTTTTCCTACTTCAAAAAATTATACAAACAACAATAAAAGACAAACTCATGAAATTTATTATTCACTAACTAAGAATAATTTGAATAGTCAAGTCAAAGAAAATAGATTGCACAAAAACAACCAATAAACCCTACACAAAAACCATGACTAAGGAGCTACCATAACTCATGAACAATGCAACAAACTCTATACACTTAATACAAGATGTTAATTGAAAAATTGCCATTTATATTTTTGGAGAAATATATTCAATTCATAAAAAATTTTCTGAGATGCCACAAACAAAATCTGAAATGCATATTTTGCCATTTTGCGATAGAACTTGGCCAAACTCCAGAATTTGCCCGGATTCATCGTAAATTTGGGCACACTATCCTATTTGTTCATTTCTTGATTCCGCTTTCTTTTCATATTTCAGAAGCTCTTTCTCTTAAGCAACAGATTCAATACCTGTAGGACCTAATCAACAGATTCAATATCAAGTTGTTCGTTCATTTGTTTGTTTGTCTTTTTTTTTTCGGTAATAATAATCAATATCATGTGCCACGGGATAACAGTGCGAAACCTTTCTACATCAAATTTCTTTTGTTTTTCATCTTAGACTAGCCACCATCACCCTATTAACCTACGATGTTGAAAGAACATTAATGTAAACAATGGTTAGGTGACGAAAATTGGATGTGCAATTGAAAATGTTCACGACCACATGATAAGATACCATGAACACTTTAATGTTTCTCTCATCATATATATGACAAATTATTATGTAGGACAAGTTACCACTCGGATAAGATATTATGAATACTTAATTGTTTCTCTTATTAATTAAATGACAAATAATTTTGAACCTTTGGTGGGGTTTGGGGATCTGGTTGTGTGGGAGGGATGTTCACACAAAAGCTGCCATGAAACTTCTTAGTGGCTCAAGAGAGAAGATGACTTGGGCAAAACTAGTTTGGGGAAAATGATTTGTACCAAGATTTGCATTTATTTTATGGCTGCTATGTAAGAAAAGGCTCCCTACATTAGACAGATTACAAAAGTGGGGTGTTTCTTTGCCATCTAGTTTGTGTATACTCTGTAAAGAAGAGGAGGAAAGAATACACCATATGTTCTTTAATTGTTGTACGACAAGACCAGTACGGACTAAAGTGCAACACATGTGCCTGGTATTCCGAGGTTCTTATTCTTGGGATGAAGAACTTATCTGGCTTCCAGCTCACTGAAAGACAAAATCATTTGCGGACCAGCTGAGGAGATTAGCTTTGGCTGCTACTGTTTATCACATTTGGAGATTCAAGAATGAAATGATCTATCAATTAAGGTTCATTGTGTGTGCTAAACTGCAAAAAACCATTAAAGAATCTGAGTGTTATGTGGTCGATGGACGGTCTAGTTTCCCAAGAACACAACAAAACTGGAAACTTGTAATGTAATAGGGAGTTGACTAGAAATGTGTGACAGATTAGTTGTTTTGAATGCTGTAACTATAGTAGTATGATGAAGGACGATTGCTCAAGAGTACAAGTTGAATGCAGTAATCAAATCAAATCCTTATTATTTGCTCAAAAAAAAAAAATTATGTAGGAGAAGTTACTACACATAATATGCATAGATAGATAAGTATAGAATTTGATAAACATGACAACTGAAAGGGTATGATTAATTGTATACAGATATCGAGCCTTTCTCCTTCTCTTTTACTACTTTTTCTTTTCCTTCATCTATCTTAAAATTCTTTTCTATTGCCCATCGTACAAAATCTTGATGAATTAAGGTCAGGCCAGTACATTAGTAGTCTCGACTGTCAAAGGCAAAAAAAAAAAAAAACACATTTTTGGGCATAAATGTTTGGATTAGTTATTGATTGACAATTTCTGAAAGTGTACGAAATCAATCCCAGTAATAAATCACCTAGAGAATTCTAAGGATCGAACTCATCGGGACGAGTTCATTTTTCGGTAATAATTAATTAGACCACATGTGCCCACCTTTCTTCAGAATCAATAATAAAATAAATATAGAACCAATCCCGGTTATAGGTCACCACTTACTTTTGTAAAAATAACCCTTCTTGATCCGTACATGTCAGGTTGCAACGTGCCGCTTTCTTTGCCATATGCTTTACTTTCCACACCTCTTCTTTGATTACTAAACATACTGCAGCAACATCCATTAATTAAGTGACAAATAATTCTGTAGGAGAAGTTACTACACATAATACGCATAGATAGATAAGCATAGAATTTGATAAACATAACAACTTAAAGGGTATAATTAATTGAATACAAAATACTGAGCTTTTCTCCTTCTCTTTCAATGTTTTTTTCTTTTCCTTGATCTATCTTAAAATTCTTTTCTACTACCCATCATACAAAATCTAGATGAATTAAGGTTAGGTCAGTACATTAGTGGTCTCCAGTGTAAAAGACAAAAAAAAAAAATTACATTTTTGCGCATAAATGTTTGGATTGGCTAGTGATCAACAATTTCTGCAAGTGTACAAAATCAATCCTAGTAATAAATCGGCTGGAGCATTCCAGGGGTCGAGCTAACATGGACGAGTTAATTTTTTCTATTTTAATTATTATTAAAAAAATAAAAGACCAACTCAAGAAATTTATTATTCACTAACTAAGAATAAATTGAATAGTCAAGTCAAAGAAATAGATTGGACAAAAACAATTGGTAAGAAACTAGGGTGTGTCGAATTTTATTCCAAAACTTGAATTAATTATCCAATTATTTTCTTAATATATCAAGAACTTAATTTAATTGTACTCAATTAAATCTCATATCTCTTTGGACATCACAAGTATTCAACTGAATCCTTTAGAATTTTAAGTGATTTGGATTGCGGTGTACAAACCAAGTTCGAGTAGGATTCCCGATGACGTCACGTCAGGCCCAAAGCTCGGACCTAGACATGGTTCAAAACAGAATTTGCGAAGGCATCCGGTGCCATATTCAGTGAGACAACTCCTCATTGTCATTTATTCCCCGCCAAGTACGGCGACGGACTTCCTTCAATCTGTCAATCCGGTGCCCTTACCACTAGATACTCACAATTTAAAAGGTTAATTTAGCAAAAAAAAAAAAAAAGGTTAATTTAGCAACTAGATACTCCCAGGTCAAAATGTAATACTGTGTGCGTGGAATATGACAAGTGCTTATAAAAGATCAATTAATTTTCACAACGAAAATTTGAAGCCATGAATTGTTCTTTTATGCAAATATTTTTCTTGCATTGATAATGTATATATTAGTGATTTTTTATGCATAACGTACGTATATGAAGGATTTTTTTCTTTTGATCTTTATATGTAGGATTTAGAATTTATATTTGACTAAGTAATTGTTGATCTGCACCAAAAATTAATTTTGTTGCAGGCTTGACTTATACTAGTAGAATAATGTATATTCTAGCCTTCCCTGTTCCTTCCATGCAAGACTAGTGTCTCTAAGAAAAGAAAAGAAAACAATAATATACAAATATACATGACCTAAAGGAATGCATCATAACGGGTGCGGGAAACTAAGATTCGTGACTTCAATTTTCCCTTTTATAGAGGGAATACGAGTGTGCTAAGGCTAGAAAGCCAAACTCGTCCATATCCCATATTCAAGGGGTTATTTTCCTATCTAATCAAGCAAATGATCTAACCTATATCTAGTTTTCTTAAATGAAATGCAAGTCTAATGTTATGTCTCATACATGGGGATAAGAAATATACATATAGGGGAAATACGGGATGAGGGATATACATATAAGGGAAATGTCATGCAAAATGATAAAACCCTAAAGAAGTAGAAGATATGCATGCAAATATAGTGATTGTCACACCAATATGATCTAGCACGCGGATGGTCCCTAAGGGTCTAGCGTTGGACTAACCCATGTCTATAAGTTCCCGCTAGCGTTGGACTAGCGAAAAAACAGGAAAAAGGGGCTACAACTAGAGTTGGACTAGTATGAAGTCGAGAAAGAGGCCATAACTAGCGTTGGACTAGTATGGTGACGTCACACATTGATTATAACTAAACTAATCATATAAAACATAATAAAAGTAAGTAAATACATAATATCACATAAATCACATAACACATGAGCATGATATTTAGATGCAAGACTCTAAAAAAACGAGTAACACGTAAACACACAAACATGCAAGCACGCAAACAAATAAAAGCAAATAGGAACCTAACTATTACATTAAGGGGCCCTGCTACAATCTAAGGGGGAAAATGAAATGAAACAAAATAATAACCTAACTATTACAACTTGGCATTTAAATGCCTCTCAAATAACCAAAATTAAATTAAAATGAATATACAAAATTAAAACAAATAAAGCTATTAAATAAATGAAATAAAAACATGCAATTTCACACATAGAGTCACATAGGAGCACATATAGTATCAAGTAAAATCAAAATAAAGAAGTAGAATGTACATCCCTTGAATTGGTGACCGAATGAGATGAAAGATTTTCTTATTTATCCTCCAAAACAAATAAAAAGGATCAAGGCATCACTTTAATTAACAAATAATCACAAAAAATGCAAATAAACATGAAATTGAATCAATCAAAGCATTCAAATAAAAGTAAACAACCCCTAGTCAACAAATTAAAACAAACAAAGACCCAATTGAAAGAATTAAAAAAGTTTGAGGGGTCAAATCATCATTATTTCAAATATTAAGAGTTTAAATTAAAATAAAATAAAATTAAAGGCTTAAGATGAAGCATACTAAAACCAAATGCTAAACTTCACAAAATGAATGAAAACCCATTTGCTATAATTAAACAACAAAGTTACCCAAAATTTCACTAAAATCCCAATCAAAACTATAAAATTATCAAACATTATTAAACCTTCAAATATCATCCTAAAATTCACACATAATCTGTCCAAAAATCATATTAAAGCATGCCAAGGAAAAATAACGTTTTTGAAGGGACAAAATTGATTATATTTTCCCAAATTTCGGGCCATAGTAGAATTATGTAGAACTTGAAGGGCCAAAGTGAAATTTATGAAACTGTTCATGCATCTTCTTCGCAGAAACCTTCTTTTCTTTCGCTGGTTTCTGCTGCAAATTTGCAGCTTATTCAACTGAGATATACCCATGCAAAATAACTCAAACGAAGTCTATTGATTCGTCAAGAAAGAAAGCAACTCCAAACGTGTACATGGTAAACCACAAACTTCAAACAAACCAAAAGCTGCGGCAACCCCAAAAAAAATGACTCTATCAACATGGCTGCAACAAGCCCAGATTATGCAACTCAGGTCGAAAAGCAGTAAAAAATGGACATCAGCTCATGAATCGAAACATCAAACCCATGATTCCTAAATCAATCTACTTCGACACAAACTCATCAAGTAAATATGGAAGCTTCATCATAAAACTGAAAAGGCTGACTTCCAACAATCAAAAACATGCAATGGACATTAACAAAGGGATCACAACAGTCATCAGCTAACATGGAGGAATTCTCATCCCGCTACTCAGGAATAGGAACAGAAGAGCAAACAACAACAACGAACAAGACACTCAAAATGACGACCCGACAATGCATGAAGATGAAAGGAACTAAGGCATCAATCTAGTGGGAGTACCTGATGTAGCTATTTGGATCGAAACCAGGACAAGAAAATGCGTGAAAAGGAAACAGCTAGAATTGCTTCGTCACGGTTCCGAACCCGCACCAGTGAAGCCAAGCTGCGGATTTGGGGACCAGATTCAAGGCTTTACTGACACTTTTTGCGGAAACTTACTGAAGAAAACTTCTTCTCTAGATTCCCTATTTTGGCAGAAATCAAGGTCTGCTCGAATGGAGCAATGGAGAAGGAGATAATCGGGTCTCAAGGTGACCCGAAAATCAGCCTGTTCTGATGAACGTTTTTGCAGAAATTTTTTTTTCTCTTTTTTTCTGGTTTTTTCCTCTGTCTCTTTCTTGTTCCGCCCCCTGTTCTCTCTCCTTTTATTCCTCAGATCCTCCCTTCTCCTCTTACTTTTCCTTTTCTGATCCTCCGTGAAGCTACCTGTTTTCTTTTCCCGCAACTCCCTTTCTCTCCTCTCCCGCGCAAAAACCGTTCTTTTTCTTGTTTCTTGTTCCTCCTCTCAATCTTTCTCCCTGATTCCCTTCCTCTCTCCTTTTTCCTCCTCTCCTACTTGCTTCCCCGCAACCCTCTTTTCTGGTTTTTGCTTCTTCTTCCAGCTGAGCTCTCGCGAAGCTCTTCCCCAGTTTTCTTCCTTAGTTTTTCCCTCTCCCTCTGCAATCTCTCTCGCTCTCCCTTTTCTCGTTTTTTCCTTGCTGTTCCAGGTTCCCTTTTTCTCCCAATCTCCTTTCCCTCTCGGCCTTTTCTTTCCCAAGCTCCCCTCTCTTTTGCTTCAGCCGAAAACCTTCTCTTTTCTCTTCTGTTTTTCCGCCGACCCCCTAGCTTTCTTTCCCTTGCTGTTTCCTTCTCAGGTTTTTTCTCTGGATTCTCTTAGCTTTTTTCTTCTCTTTTTTTTTCGGTATCGACCTTCCAAATCACTAAATTCTGACTTACGCTTCTTCATCGATTTCAGCCATGAATACCTGCACAGGGTTTTACCAAAGTACAATATGCACTTCAATTTCTTATTTTATTTTTAAAAATTGATGCACCTACTACTCATGAAAAGAGTAGCATGATTGATTCAAAAATATTACTTGACTCTTGGACGAAATCCTCATATGTATTACAAAAATTTTGTCCCAGTGTGGGCCCATTTGGTTGCAAAAATTTTATTGGAATGACTCTCCATTTATTTGAACAAAGTAAGAAACTGCATTTCCTAAAATTTAGGAAATAATCACATACTAACATATAATGTGAAGAAATTTAAACGTCTTGCTTGAACTCATATAGAAAATTTCATGATGAATCGCTTAAAATAATACCAAATTAAAAAGATTTTTTCGTCACTTTAGCATTAATGCTTAGGGTAATAGGTCACCACTTCTTGTTAGCTCATCTTTCAGGACCAATCAAGTGGTTGTTATTTCTGATTTTGAGGTAGTTAAGGGAATTGGGAGGTCAGGATGTGTCTTATTCTTGTGCCAAATTGTATCTAACCCATTCAATATCACATCTTAGTGAAAGCAAATAGTTTGTCACCTTTATTTCTTAAGAAAACTTAGTCAACATATAAGCTTTATAAGATTATAACATATGGGTAGAAACGATAGCTAAACATGTGGAAACTGGTTATGGTCTTATGATCATGAGAGATTCGTAGATTCCTTAGAAGCATAATCCTTAGTTCGAGTTGTCATGAATGATAAGTCAGTGATGGACTTTATAAGCTTGTAATGTGGCTTGAAAACGATAGTTAAAGAAATAAGATTTTCAAGGACATTGCACTGAAGATCGCATTTGTTCCCAAAACATTGCCCCAATTTTGGACTCCAAGATCTTGGACTTTGTTTGACTTTTATCATCACTCAACAGGGACTTTCAGCATCGAATCTTTTTGCATTTTCTTTGCATTTATTTTTCTTGCTTTTTTTCTTTTCAAAATTGAATCCCGGATATTAATGGTAAAATCAAATTTCCCCAATTTGTGGTTCCCTCTCTTTTTTTTAATTTTAGCATTTTTGCCCTTTCTCTTTTTTTTCTTGCAAAATTCTCCAATCTCCTTCCCCAATGTGGGGTGCGATCATAAGTGGTTTTAAAAAGAACCACCCATTTTAGCTTAAACGAGGATGCACGGGATAAATAGTGCTTAGATTGTAGAAACGATGACCAAAGCATCATTTTTACGCTTTAGGACAACCAAAGTAACGAATTGCTTATGGAGAATCCAAATTTTTTCACTATAGAATAATGATCATTAAGGCTCTTATTTGAAGCGAAATTATTCCTTTAAAGGTTCAAATGGGAGAGCAAATGATAAAATCTGTATAGATAGAGAAACGTACGCTCGAACTATCATTCCAAATTTTCAAAACAAACAAGAATAATGTATATTTTTTCTTTCACTTAGATATGGATTGAATCTAGTCAGACATAGTGGGCATTTTTCAAGCAAAGATTGCCCCAATTTGCAGTTTATCAATCAATATGACTGATTTTTGGGGGGTTAATAGAAGTGGGCAAAATATGAATTGTAGAGTGAAGGAGAAAAAGGTATCATATTGGGTCTTTTGAGACAGACCAATACGAAAAAGGCATCAGTTTGAGTGACCTCTTTTAATTCCGAGCACTCTTATTGTATATTTCAGATTACCAATCTAGTGTATGCAAAGATTTTAGAAAACATACACTTGTGAATTTTTAGACAAGAGGTTGAAAAATCTCAACTTAGTTTTATTTCTTAAAATTCATCATGAAATCCCTCAATTAGCCAATAAAGCAATGAAATATACATGATGATATACAAAACAATAATTGTCTAAATGAAAACTTTACCGCTGGAAAAGTTTGAAACGAATTTTTTTTTTGTACAACTATAGTACAAATGAGAAAAGAAGACAGGCTTTCATATACACACTTTCTCTTTCTCAATAGCTTTCTCTCTTTTTTTTTTTAACAACTAGATCATGAAATCTCTTAAATGTTTTAAACTCGTGCTTCCAGATGGATTCTTCAAATTTTACATTGTAGGATCTACCCAAGAATCAAGTAATAATTGTATTTTTCAAGATTTATTAGATAAAAATCGTAATCAGATATAGAAAAAATATTTTCACCTTATTGAAACATCTTTTATAAATGCAGGGGAGGGGCAAAATAAAAGAAAAAATACCCAAAATTAGTAAGGAAAATTGTAAAATCGGCATGCATGTCCTATGAGGGAACCCTTTTATGCCAAGGGTTGGCCTAAAATAAAAATGCAATCCTCTAAGGTAGGCATTATACAATACCTGATGAATCCGATCAACTTATTGAGCGAAAAACAATTCGAAAAATTTGACCAATTGGAGTGAGAAGAGACATTTGTCCTAACAAAATGAGGATAAAGTCCAAATGGATTGATTATTTTGATTAACACATAAAGTGATGTGTGAAAGATCCTATTCTTGAAACGAGTGCAACGTCTCAACTAATTTATTCAGAAAACCTTAGATCGAAACCGTAAAAGAAAATAAACAGGTCAAATGGATCGGATGAAATTGATAAACTTTGCTGAATCGCCCTAAAAATGGATAAACTAGTCAAATGGATTGATGATTTATTCAAAATTGACTGGATCACCCTAAAAATGGGTAAACTGGTCAAACAAATTGAATAAAATTGATGATTTATTCAAAATCGGCCGGATTGTCCTAAAAATGAATAAATTGATAAAATGCATTGGATGAAATTGATGATTTATTTCAAAATTGACTAAATTATCCTAAAAATGAATGGATTGAATTAATGATTTATTCAAAAATGACTAAATTGTTCTAAAAGTGAATGAATTGATCAAATAGATGAAATGGAGCTAATGATTTATTCAAAAGTGACTGGATTGTCCTAAAAATGAATGAATTGATAAAATAGGTTGGATGAAATTGATGAATAAATTAGTCAAATGGAATTGATGGTTTATTCAAAAATCAATTGAATTGTCTACCCATTGATAGTTTCAAAAATTCATTGTGATGCATTAGTTTATGAGCCTTCTAAAATCAAGATTTGGCCTCAACATATTTACTATCTCAACAATGAGGAATTATTTATGAATTTCTTCAAATTAATGTTCTTTACGTAAGGGAATTTTACCAACTATGTTAAAATGGCCAAAAAATGATTGTTAGATGCTCATATTCTAATGTGCAAAAGTTGCTCTATTATCATGAGAAAGATCGGATCCTACCTTATCTTGTGCACTACCCCTTTGGATGGTACAAGAAATATAAATGTGCAAGTCTCATTGGATTACATATCCAAGACACAAGGTGGTTTATTCCTAACGTGGGATTCCCTATGCGGCATTCCCTCTAAAGTTTATGCATGATGCCAATTTATCAAAACAATTAAATATGCAATTTGAAATGAAAATATGGCCTAAAGAGACCATTTGTATGCTAGGGTGGGCCTAAAATGATGTGCAATTGTTAACCTATGAATGCAATACATCGAAATTTAAACGTGCAATAACCTATCTAGGAGGGAAGGTTCTAAAAGAGTATCATGCCAGAACTCTTATTTTCTAGCGTTTGTGAATGCAAGAGACAAGAAAACAAGGAAATGGTAGTGCAACACATAACATGTTGTGGCAATTAAATGATACAAAAACAAAAAGAAGGAAAGAGGGGTGGAATCCCTCCCTTCGTGCCTAATACTCCTAGTTGGGTACGGTTGACTCTATCCTAGGCGATTTCTAATATGGGTGCATGAGGTTGGGCTCACTAATGCATCTAGACTCGATAAAGCTTGAGGGCCAAACCTTCAGACCAAAGGCGAAGGGGTCATCAATCCCAATGCCCAAGAGTCGGCGGTTCGAGTGATCCCTCAGACATTACTACGCGCACGTCGTGCCATGGCCACATGTCCAAGTGGATCGATCCTAATCCTAATAAGGTGGAGTGGTGTGACAACCACTAAAAGTAAAAAGAAATGAGAGGTTATAAAGTAAAACATAGCCACGTATGAAGTGCCCCTTTTGAAGGGAGAGATTAAATACCATCAAATGAGGGTGAAGGTTCTAGGGTGGCTACCCCTCTCCCCAAAATGCAAGCGCGATATACAAACATAAGTGAATGAAAGAAAATAAACACATTATTTATCACATACACGAATATCGAGATGATTTGTACGTGTGAAATGCAAGAAACCCTCAAAAGGAAAAAATGCAACCTAAAACCTCCAAATGTGATATATAAGAAGGTTAGAAAAAGAAAAAGAATTGACTAAATCAAATGCTAGGACTCTCTAAATCCCCAGTGGAGTTGCCAAGCTGTCGTGCCCCACATTGGGGAAGGAGATTGGAGAATTTTGCAAAAAAAAAAAACAGAGAAAGGGTAAAAATGCTAAAATTAAAAAGAAGAGAGGGAACCACAAATTGGGGAAATTTGATTCTACCATTAATATTTGGGCTTCAATTTTGAAAATAAAAAGAACAAAGCAAGAAAAATAAATGCAAAGAAAATGCAAAAAGATTCGATGCTGAAAGTCCCTGTTGAGTGATGATAAAAGTCAAACAAAGTCCAAGATCTTGAAGTCCAAAATTGGGGCAATTTTTTGGGAACAAATGCGATTTTCAGTGCAATGTCCTTGAAAATCTTATCTCTTTAACTATAATTTTCAAGCCACATTACAAGCTCATAAAGTCCATCGCTGACTTATCCTTCATGACAACTCGAAGGAAGGATTATGCTCCTAAGAAACTACCAATCACTCATGGTCATAAGGCCATAACCAATTTCCACATGTTTAGCTATCGTTTCTACCCATATGTTACAAGCTTATAAAGCTTATATGTTGACTAAGTTTTCTTAAGAAATAAGGGTGACAAACTATTTGCTTTCACTAAGATGTGATATTGAATGGATTAGATACAATTTGGGCACAAGAAAAAGACAGATATTGACCTCCCATTTCCCTTAACTACCTCAAAATCAGAAATAACAACCACTTGATTGGTCCTAAAAGATGAGCTAACAAGAAGTGGTGACCCATTACCCTAAGCATCGATGCTAAAGTGAGGAAGAAATCTTTTGTAATTTGGTATTATTTTGAGAGATTCATCATAAAATTTTCTATATGAGTTCAAGCAAGACGTTTAAATTTCTTCACATTATATGGTAGTATGTAATATTTCCTAAATTTTAGGAAATGCAATTTCGTACTTTATTCAAATAAATGGAGAGTCATCCGAATAAAATTTTTGCAACCAAATGGGTCCACACTGGGGCAAATTTTTATTTGTGAGATTTCGCAAAATAGGCCCACACTGGGGCAAAATTTTTGTAATACATTTGAGAATTTCATCCAAGAGTCAAGTAATATATTTTTGAATCAATCATGCTGCTCTTTTCATGAGTAGTAGGTGCATCAATTTTTAAAAATAAAATAAGAAATTTAAGTGAATGTTGTACTTTGGTAAGTCTCTGCAGGTATTCATAGCTGAAATCGATGAAGAAGCGTAAGTCAGAATCTAGTGATTTGGAAGGTCGATACCGAAAAAAAAAAAGAGAAGAAAAAAGCTAAGAGAATCCAGAGAAAAAACCTGAGAAGGAAACAACAAGGGAAAGAAAGCTAGGGGGTCGGCGGAAAAACAGAAGAGAAAAGAGAGGGTTTTCGGCTAAAGCAAAAGAGAGGGGAGCTTGGGAAAGAAAAGGCCGAGAGGAAATGGAGATTGGGAGAAAAAGGGAACCTGGAATAGCAAGGAAAAAACGAGAAAAGGGAGAGCAAGAGAGATTGCAGAGGGAGAGGGAAAAACTAAGGAATAAAACTGGGGAAGAGCTTCGCGAGAGCTCAGCTGGAAGAAGAAGTAAAAACCAGAAAAGAGGGTTGCGGGGAAGCAAGTAGGAGAGAGGAAGGGAATCAGGGAGAAAGATTGAGAGGAGGAACAAGATACAAGAAAAAGAAGGGTTTTTGCGCGGGAGAGGAGAGAAAGGGAGTTGCGGGAAAAGAAAACAGGGAGCTTCACGGAGGATCAGAAAAGGAAAAGTAAGAGGAGAGGGGAGGATCTGAGGAACAAAAGGAGAGAGAACAGGGGGCGGAACAAGAAAGAGACAGAGGAAAAACCAGAAAAAAAAAAATTTTCTGCAAAAACTTTCATCAGAACAGGCTGATTTTCGGGTCAAATTGAGACCCGATTATCTCCTTCTCGATTGCTCCATTCGAACAGACCTTGATTTCTACGCAAAATAGGGAATCTGAAGAAGAGGTTTTCTTCAGGAAGTTTCCGTAAAAAGTGTCATAAAGCCCTTGAATCTGGTCCCCAAATCCGCAGCTTGGCTTCACTGGTGCGGGTTCGGAACCGCGACGAAGCAATTCTAGCTGCTTCCTTTTCACGCATTTTCTTGTCGATCCAAATAGCTACATCAGGTACTCCCACTAGATTGATGCCTTAGTTCCTTTCATCTTCATGCATTGTCGGGTCGTCATTTTGAGTGTCTTGTTCGTTGTTGTTGTTTACTCTTCTGTTCCTATTCCTGAGTAGTGGGATGAGAATTCCTCCATATTAGCTGATGACTGTTGTGATCCCTTTGTTAATGTCCATTGCATGTTTTTGATTGTTGGAAGTCAGTCTTTTCAGTTTTATGATGAAACTTCCATATTTACTTGATGAGTTTGTGTCGAAGTAGACTGATGTAGGAATCATGGGTTTGATGTTGCGATTCATGAGCTGATGTCCATTTTTTGCTGCTTTTCGACCTGATTTGCATAATCTGGGCTTGTTGCAGCCATGTTGATAGAGTCATTTTTTTGGGGTTGCCGAAGCTTTTGGTTTGTTTGAAGTTTGTGGTTTACCATGTACATGTTTGGAGTTGCTTTCTTTCTTGACGAATCAATAGACTTCGTTCGAGTTATTTTGCATGGGTAATCTCAGTTGAATAAGCTGCAAATTTGCAGCAGAAACCCGCGAAAGAAAAGAAGGTTTCTGCGAAGAAGATGCATGAACAGTTTCATAAATTTCACTTTGGCCCTTCAAGTTCTTCATAATTCTACTATGGCCCAAAACTTGGAAAAATATAATCAATTTTGTCCCTTCAAAAACGTTATTTTTCCTTGGCATGCTTTAATATGATTTTTGGACAGATTATGTGTGAATTTTAGGATGATATTTGAAGGTTAAATAATGTTTGATAAGTTTATAGTTTTGATTGGGATTTTAGTGAAATTTTGGGTAACTTTGTTGTTTAATTATAGCAAATGGGTTTTCATTCATTTTGTGAAGTTTAGCATTTTGTTTTAGTATGCTTCATCTCAAGCCTTTAATTTTATTTTATTTTAATTTAAACTCTTAATATTTGTAATAATAATAATTTGACCCCTTAAACTTCTTTAATTTTTTCAATTGGGTCTTTATTTGTTTTAATTTGTTGACTAGGGGTTGTTTACTTTTATTTGAATGCTTTGATTGATTCAATTTCGTGTTTATTTCCATTTATTGTGATTATTTGTTAATTAAAGTGATGCCTTGACCCTTTTTATTTGTTTTGGATCTTTCATCTCATTAGGTCACCAATTCAAGAGAGGTATATTTTACTCCTTTATTTTAACTTTACTTGATACTATATGCTCCTATGTGACTCTATGTGTGAAATTGCATGTTTTTATTTCATTTATTTATTCGCTTTATTTGTTTTAATTTTGTATATTCATTTTAATTTAATTTTGGTTATTTGAGAGGCATTTAAATGTCAAGTTGTAATAGTTAGGATATTATTTTGTTTCATTTCATTTTTCCTTATAGTTAGGACCCTCTAATGTAATAGTTAGGTTTCTATTTGCTTTTATTTGTTTGCGTGCTTGCATATTTGTGTGTTTACGTGTTATTTGTTTTCTTAGGGTCTTGCATCTACATATCATGCTTATGTGCTATGTGTTTTATGTGATATTATGTGTTTACTTACTTTTATTATGTTTTATAAGATTAGTTTAGTTATAATCAATGTGTGACATCACCACACTAGTCCAACGCTAGTTGTGGCCCCTTTTTCCTGTTTTCTCACTAGTCCAACGCTAGCGGGAACTTATAGACATGGGCTAATCTAACGCTAGACCCTTAGGGACCATCCGCGCGCTAGATCATATTGGTGTGACAATCACTACATTTGCATGCATATCTTCTACTTCTTTATGGTTTTATCATTTTGCATGACATTCCCTTATATGTATATCCCTCATCCCGTATTTCCCCTATATGTATATTTCTTATCCCCATGTATGAGACATAACATTAGACTTGCATTTCATTTAAGAAAACTAGAGATAGGTTAGATCATTTGCTTGATTAGATAGGAAAATTACCCCTCGAATATGGGATATGGACGAGTTTGGTTTTCTAGCCTTATCACGCTCGTATTCCCTCTATAAAAGGGAAAATTGAAGTCACGAATCTTAGTTCCCCGCACCCGTTATGATGCATTCCTTTAGGTCATGTATATTTGTACATTATTATTTTCTTTTCTTTTCTTAGAGTCTCATATTTTTGCATATTCGTGATCTTTTCAAAGAGTCACTCTGGGGTATCACAATTAATATGATTGGCACCAATTAAACTTTGAAGAGATATTCCAACCCCCCGATATCTTCCTAGGTCTAGGATTGCATTCATATAGTGATATCCAAATATGATAAATTTTTAAGTTAAATTAAGAAAAATTTTGACTAAATTACGCAACTAGCCTTGGCTAGATTGAGAGGGTGCCTTGGATTTTATCTTTGTCTTCCCTTTTTTCAACCATGACTCCCGAACCTTTTCTCTGATTTTCGAAGATTTGGAGTCGTTTAAAAAGGGTTTTTCTACTTTTTTTATTCAAAATTCATTTTAGGTGACTTGGTACACCTTAACTCAATACCAAGTGGTGACTCCTATTTTTTCATTAAAAAACCCTTTTTAAACTATATTTTGGGCTAAAATCGTCGTACTTTTAAACCCCATTTTAGGCCTATTTTCTTTATTTTCTAAAATCAAACTCCCATTTTCACTCAAAAATTGACCAAAATTCATTTTTTCTAAACTCGTAATTTTATTTTTAACAAATGGGGCGCGACAAGCACTTCCATATAAATGGATAAGTATCCATACGCTGCAACACCTTGTCCACTTTTGAATTTCAGAACATCAATCTTCGCAAATTTTTACCTATAGCATAAGTATATTATGTATTAAAATCCATCATAATTATCGAATGACACGAACATATGAGATATTAACAGTTAACATAATTTGAAAACTATAAACGGAAAAACATACTAGTTTTGTTGGCCAAGCTATAGGAGCACCAATTGAATCAGCAATTGTCTGCAAAGGCACATAAGGCCTAATCAAATGCTCATCACGTTCAACCACAACTTGAACTAGCACTTCACACCAATTCGAACCTTGTGGTTGGCCCCCAACTATTGTAGAAGGATCAAGGGATTGAAGCCGTCCAACTGCCACAACTTTTGTTGGCTCATCTAAGCTAAAAAAAGAAATCCAGTCTCCCTCCTACATGAAAATGCAAAACCCGAAACATAAAAAAACTAGTCATAAGCAAAGCAGTCACATCGAAATTCCAGTCCATGTTTTGTAGCAAGTAACATTATAGTAAGAAAACTATGAACTATACTTCTACAAAAGTCCACAACTACTCAAGAGTAACATGTAACAAATATAAAAATAACTAAACTAAAATTGCTTTCATATTGTAATAGCAAAACATATCTAAATATCAAATCATTATCAAGCAAAGAGGACTGCCATTATCGAACAAATGTATTAAAAAACTTCCTTTGAGAGGTATAAGACTAGAACTTGAGGTTGACACGTGATTAGATGATGTTGAAGCGATTCTTGATTGATTCAATAAGTTATGACCATTTTGTTGCTCTAAATAAGCTTTCAGGTTTGCAATTTCTCTTACTTGATCTTTAATTTGTTCCTCTTGCTGAGCAAATTTTGCCTTCATCTCTAATATTTCATGTCTTTGATCCAACACTAGTCGCTGAGATCCACTTCGACTAGGTTCATCACCCCACACATCAGTTGGACATATAGCAAAACCATACATCCGTACATACCCATGCTTGTCTTGCCCAACTACATGTGCAAATATATCATTTTTTCCAACAGGATCTTCAGTATCAGGAGAAAATTGACTAACCTTTTCATTCATTGCAAGCTGCAAAAGTGTAAAGAGTAAAATAATGATTACATTTGTACAATCCTAATAAAGATTAGAAAGTAATGGATACATCTTTCTAACATATTTTAAAGCAAGTAAACAGCATAATGAAAGATATTACTTACTATAATATTAGCTGCTGCACTATAGATGGGTTTCCTTTATTATCAGTTTAGCAGTAATTGAACATTTCAACTCGTGAAGGATTGCAGCCTAATTTTTTCTTCTGTATCAAAAAGAATTTTTACTTAAACAAAATGAAATAATATTAAATAAAGCATAATAGAATAGCCAGAAATGTTTATCATGTTTGTTCGAATCTGGGCAAATGATTTCTTCCCGGTATTATGATTCGTGGTCTTCATTGCCCTTGTTTTTTTTTCACTAATTTTCTATATCACTTGCAAATATTTTAGAAATAACTCCAAAATAATCTGATATACTATTACATAAAGGGAATATACATATACCTTTGTATCCTCTAACTCCCAATAATCAGTAATGACTTTATATTGATCTTTTACCACTCGCACATCTAAATTGAGCATTTGAGTTTCAACTTGTATATTTGGCTTGTAGTATGTTGCTTTAATCCATGCCTTCCAATTCCTCCAATACTTGCCCAAAGCACGAAGAATCCAAATTTTTGAACTAGGAGGGACATCAAAATTTTCCTACAGTATATTTCATGTGCTTAGATTCCAACCATCATATCATACATAACTAACAAATATTGATACATGTGTAAACTGATTTAAGGTTTATTGCCTTGACAATCTTTAATTTGTCTTTCTTCCGAGATTTGTCAATTTTTTGCCAATCTTGGACGTCAATTGGGGCATATGAACCAATTCTTGATGCTATACCCAAGAACTCAGTCAATCCTGATTTATTTTTGCCTACTAGTTTGCCAATTTTGTTGAATCTAACTTTATAACAATGAGATGTAGGCTGACCCCAAACACTTGTCATATATGTTGGCCCTCGTGTTTATTTTGCCTCCACATCACCATCAGTCTCATCATCTAAAAAAATAAGAAAAATATTTATTAGTGTATATGCAATAATATACTTAAAAATATCAAATACTCTTACTAATACCTATGGTCTGAAGCTCTTCCACTCTTATAGACTGATTTTCCATATGCTCATCAATTGGTTCATCAAAAAGTCAATTGCTACTGGAATTTCTTCCTTTCTTAGTCCTAGCCATGTCTGAACAACAATGATGGAGGCCGAATTAACTCCAATTGATTTAAATTATCTCAATGATGGAGGCCGAATTAACTCTTGTGCAAAACACGAAAGTTGTAGCCTTTTGAGTTAACTTTCCAATGATTTAAGAATCATCCAATTTGGAGCTCTGTGGACCAAGAAATGACCAAAATACCTTCAACTGGCCAGAATTCTATTTCAGCTTTCGACTATGCAAATGTACTTCTGTATTTTGACTTTTTGACAGTGACAATGACTAAACTAAACTTCAATATCTTTATACCAAATGTAGAGCTATCTCTTGGCTTCAAAATGGTATAAAAATCACCTCAATCCAATGCATGTAGATCAATATATAGCCGAAATACCATAATGTGTCAAAGCTGGAAAACTTGCATTTCTTCATTTGATTACTTTGCACTTCATGTTCTATTTGTATCACTTCAAACCTTCATCAATCATCCAATTGCCTTCTCAAATCATGCCATTTGATGATTGAATGATTAAACCTACAAAAACATAAAGTTTTCACCCTTAAAATCTATAGAAATGTAATTTTTATCACTCAAACCACAAAATGTATATTTTCACTAAAACCCTAGATAACTAGCTATAAAAGTGACTAAAACATACCAAAACTAACTAATAAAACACACTTAAAAACACGTAAAATATAATACTTATCAAAATTCAAGCTCTCCAGCAACATCTGTGCGATCTGCCATGTCACTACTATTTTATGTTGGAGAAAGTAGTCCAGAACTCAGTTCACTCTATTTACAGTACCTTAAAAATGAAAAAAAAAAGAACAAAAATCAACTAATAGCTTTATCTTTGAAATAAGATGCATGAGATACTCTTTTCTATATGGGATTAATCATCCAAGAGAATTCAAGCCATGATAGCTTCCTTGGATCAATCTTCAAAACTAATATAACTTCCCAATTCTTTTCTGACATAATGGGTAACATAACATGGCCATACCTACAATACATAGGGGACAAGGCTTGCCTCTTTTTCTAATATATTGTCCAAAGATTACTGCAAGAGTAAAGTATCCTTGTGGGTTTCAAATCTTCTGTCTCCAAATTAGTCTCTATCCCCTCTGTCTCTTCTTTATACAGCTGCCACGTGTCTCTAACTTTTTGATAATCCAAACTCAAACAAACTAATAATTATCAGTTGACAAGTTTACTCAAAACCAAAACTTGCGGTCTTCTTCTTCATGTAAACTAGAATTGAAGAAATTCTGATTAGGGAACCACCGCTTGATTTATCCAAAGAAAAAAATAGTTTTGAATTATTGGAACCACTTGATTTATCCAAAGGCAAAATAGTTTTGAGTTATCTGTTTTATTAACCGATTATTATTGGTTTGTTTGAGTTTGGGTTATCAAAAAGTTAGAGACACGTGGCAACTGTACAAAAAAGAGACAGAGGGGATAGAGACTAATTTGGGAATAGAAAATTCAAAGCCATCCTTGTGAGGTACAAAGAAAGCATAGCATAATGAGGAGACATGGGATAAGCTCCATCCCATTCATATATGTGAAGTTTACGCCATGTACCTAGACTTTCCTTATCCCCTTATAGTTTATCTTTTTAAGTTAAATTATGAAATAACGTTTTTTCCTCCGAACTTTATCCTTCTTTTACGGATTGGTATGGATGAGATGGGATTCAACCAATTTGCATCATCAAGAATTGTTTAATTAATGTTCTAGACAACATAGAAATATATATGCTTTTTAAATTTATAGTTATCATGCCACACTTTGTCGATTATAACTTAAGGTAGTATGATAAACATTTAGGGATGAAAGTTTTGAAAAAAACCAAGTTCATTACATATGGATTTGTCTTTCTTCTTTAAAGGAAAACTAGAATTTTGCCCGTGCTTTAGCATGGTTTTTATTTATTTATTGTGAATTTATACAAATATAAATAATTTAAATATGAAAATTAACAACAATCCTATATGTTCATTCATATTAACTTTAAAAATTAATGTATTCTAAATATTCAGTTATTTACTAATTTTTTAAAATTTGTTTACATACTTTCACTATAATATGATAGTATACATCAAATAATGTAACCCATATCAAAAACTAGAGAGATATCCTTTTTTTATAAATATTCTTTTAGATAATTTAAATTTTTATAATGACCATAAACCTATAACTATATATTAACATTTAATTAAGCAAAAAAGATCTAGCAATCTGCTTTTATTCATCAATAAATATATAGTTTCCAACAATATTGGTAATTCTGCCGCTGTAATAATTAATTCTCCTTTTACACTAACTGAATTCAAAATTAAGGAAAGAGATGATGAACAATTTGAATACTAATCAACTATATGGTGTTGAATGGATGTAATTTATGGAATATGTAAGATTTTAATAATTATAATTTGAAAAAGACTTTACTATAGTTCTATATAATTTGTTAGAAAGCAGATATCATTAAGATAAGACTAGTTATTTTTTAAAGTTATTTTAGATATCATTAAGATAAGATTAGTAATTTTTTAAATTTATTTTTAAAATTAGGGATAATTTTTAAACATGTAATATAATATTCAATATAGGTAAAATCCAAATGACCCCCTTTTTTTAAAAAAAAAACAAATGCTTTATTAAGACCAAAAACAAGTACAAAGATCAGGAACAAAGCCCTGTAGGTACAGTCTATGTAACCCTAACCCTGATTCTCCTCACGGACGGCACACCCAACCTATTTAATCGAGCCTCCCCCCGAGCCAACGTGGGAAGATCCCGCTCAGTGGAGTAGCACCTGACTAACTCATGTGGATGAGAAACACCCACATTAGACAGGATATCTGCAACCTTGTTAGCCTCCCTGTAGCAATGCACAAACCGAGAAACTCCCACCAACTGCCAGACTTGTTCCACCTCCCTCCTGATGTGCCAGGGACATTGCACTCGCCGCTGTAGTATCCCTACCAAAAGCAACGAGTCCGATTGGATCTTCCGAGGAAAAAACCCCTTCCTCAGACACAACTGGACACCCGTCAATATGGCCAATGCCTTAGCACGCAAACTAGACATCCCACCCAGGAAAGCCGAGAATGCCAATAGTAGTCGACCCCTGGAATCCCTGAGTATGCCTCCTCCGCCACTTGCCCCAGGATTGCCCTTTGAATATCCATCCGTATTCAACGTTATTTCACTATGTCCTCTTACCTCCCAGCGAACAATTTTATACTCGTATCGCGCAGGGGAGT
Source organism: Coffea eugenioides (assembly GCF_003713205.1). NCBI lineage: Eukaryota > Viridiplantae > Streptophyta > Magnoliopsida > Gentianales > Rubiaceae > Coffea > Coffea eugenioides. The sequence goes on from NC_040039.1 coordinate 3,776,796, forward strand.
GGAGCACCCTCTCACAAAGCAGAGGAAGACTATGCACGTGACCTGCCAGATTGAGATGTATCTGAATAACCGCCTTTACATCCTTGAATGTTGCCTCGCAGACCTCAGCGGCCCGAACCTTGATACCGTCAAAGACCGCTTTACACCGAGCTTTCCAAATGATCCAGCAAATAAAGCTTGGAACGATGTCATATAGGAACCGCAACCTACCCGAAGCGGGCGACGACAACCACCAGGCCAGTAAATGCGATCGGGTACCAGAACCCGAGTGCACTATGCCACAAATATTCTGAAAATAAGCCCAAACTGCCGTTGCAAGCTGCCCTGTCGAGAACACATGTTCCAACGTCTCTCCAGCGGCAGCCGTGCAGCAGAAACATTTCGATGCAACCTGAACCCCCAACCCCCGGACGACATCATCTAAAGGCAAGCGCTGCATAAGTAATCTTAGCATGAAGAAAGAAATTTTCCTCGGTACACTAGCATGCCATAACCGAGAAAATATTAGCGAGCTGTTACGCCCTTGCCTGACCTCCTGAAAAGCCGATGCCAAGGTAAAGATTCCTGATTTCGTCGGCATCCATACCATTTGATCCGACCCCCGACCATGTGGCGTCGGAATGTGAACTACCGTGGCCACAATGGCTGGCGGGAGTACCTGCAAAAGACGCCCAGCATTCCAGGCCCCATTAGCCAAGGCATCCATAAACGAGAAGGTCGAAACCACCGGGGTCCGAAGAAATAGAGCACCACTCCCCAACCAATTGTCATACCAAAAATCGCAATCCCCAGCATTGAGTAACCATAATATGGACAGTTCAGCCTGGCGACTGATGTTCAACATACGACACCAAGTCGCCGAAGTTGACGGAGACCTATCCACTTGACAAGGATGCACCCTTTTGCAATATTTATCCCTCATGAAAGCTGCCCATAGCGACGTCCCTGTGCAAAAGCTCCACCAGAGCTTCAAGGAAAAAGCCTTATACACATCTTGAGGCCGGCGAAAGCCTGCGCCACCCTCCTCCACCGGATAACAAAGTTGTGACCAACGAATCCAATGGTGCTTAGACAGCTCAGCGAAGGAGCCCCACAAGAAATTGGAGCAGATCCGCTCAATGCTTTTAAACACCGCTGCTGGAAGTATCGCGGCCGACAGGAGGTGCGTCGGAATAGAAGATAGCACGTGCTTAATAAGCACCAACCTCCCTCCCGAAGACAAAAGCTTTGACCGCCACGATAGAATCCGTTTTGATATAGCATGACACATCTCCCCAAAATACAAGGACTTACATCGGCCAATATATAATGGAAAACCCAGGTACCGGACCGGAAAATGTTGTCTGAAAAACCCAGTAATGCGTTCGATAACCCTTCGCCGGGTGATTGACATTGATGGATGCACTAAATAACCACTCTTCTGAGCATTCACTAGTTGGCCCGAGGCCCGCTGATACATCTGTAGAACCTGCATAACGTCCTTTAATGATCTAGAGGAGCCATTGGCAAATATAAGAACATCATCCGTAAAAGCTAAGTGAGTAACCGGCGTGCATCCCCTGGGTACAGTAAACCCCACGAACCCCTGCTGCAAGCTCAGGCTATTGAGCCCTCTAGACAGTACCTCAGCTCCAAGAACAAAAAGCGCTGGCGATAACGGGTCACCCTGCCGAATACCACGACTCGATTTGAAAAATCCGTAGGCTGCCCCATTGATAATGACGGAGAACCAGACATTGGACATCAGTCGCCACACCATGTCAATGAACCGTTCACCGAATCCAAACTTCCGCAACACCTGGACAGTGAATGTCCAAGAGACCCGATCATACGCCTTTGACATATCTAGCTTTAACGCTACGTTCCCCCCCCGGTCTTGTTCCTAATCCCCGACATAAGCTCCTGGGCCAACAGGTAGTTCTCAGTAATGTTCCTACCTTTAACAAACCCTGTTTGCTGCGGAGATAATATCTTGGGCAAGATGCGTGCTAGTCTATCTGCTAGTATTCTAGACAATACCTTATTGAAAAAATTACACAAACTAATTGGCCTGTATTTCGAAAAATCCTGAGGGCTTGGCACTTTAGGAATTAACATGATGGAGGTAGATGTCAGAAATTGAGGCAGCTCTGCCCCGCAGAAAAAGCTTAAAACAGCATTATAAACATCTTTTGCAATAATGTCCCATGCAAACGTAAAGAACTGACCTGTGAAGCCATCCGGGCCAGCAGCACTATCCCCATCTAGCTCAAACACCACCTTTTTCACCTCCTCGGGAGTAGGACATGCCTCCAGAGTCACCTTTTCTGCCTGCGTGACCAACTTCGGAATCAGGTGATCCCAACCATTAGGTGACCCCCTGGCATCCGAGAACAAATCTGAGAAATATTGCACAGCCATCTCCGCTATGCCCTCATCATCGTCCACCCACACACCATTTGCATCCTTAATTCTATGAATCTCACTTTGCACCTTTCGTTGTTGAACCGTGGCGTGGAAGTATCTAGAATTGCGATCACCATAACGTAGCCATTTAACTTTAGCTTTTTGGCCCCAAAACTTCTCCTCGTTCAAGAGTGCATGTCGTTGCTCGGCCTGGGCTTTATTGAGCTCTACCTGAGCCTCCACCGAGCCATCACTCTCTGTACATGATTCCACGGCTAAGACCAATGCCTCTGCCCTCCGAACAGCCTCGAACACATTCCCGAATACGCCCTTATTCCATTCTTGTATGGCCTGCCTGGTACGCAGTAGTTTTGAACATAGGGCCCTAAGAGGGGAGCCAGGACATTCTACCTGCCAGGCCTCTTTAACAACATCCAGAAGCCCAGGATGAGACGTCCCCAGATTTAAGAACCTAAACGCCCTAGGTTTGTTGTCCATGCGCGAGGTTAGTGATATCAAAACTGGCGCATGATCTGAAGGATGACGGGCCAAATGGGTCACAGCCAGGGATGGAGCGCTTTCCGTGAAAGCACCATTGATGAGCACCCTGTCTAACCGCTTCCAGATTCTTGCTCGCTCCTGCCGATTGTTACACCAAGTAAATCTTGATCCAGAAAAGCCCGCATCAAATACTTCCGCCCCCTCCATAAAAGCCAATAGCTCCACACCCTCAGAACTCGAAAACGGACGGCCTCCTTGCTTCTCATTAGGGTCCGCTATGACATTAAAGTCCCCACATACACACCTTCCATGAGAGCCAGGTTTATCGTCCAGTAGATCCTGCCACAATGCCCTTCGCCCCTCCAATGTGCATTTTGCGTGCACAAATGAAAAGGTTAACGGATTGGCTAACCACGGATGTTGCATTGAGAACAACACGTGCTGTGCCGACGTACCTATAACAAAGCACACGAAAGGAGAGCTAAAAAATACCCAAATATCAGCTGAGAGGTTCATCGCTACCGAGTCAAACGGTAGTCTTAGCTTAATCGAATCAATACAAGAAACATCCAATTTTGGTTCGCAAATAGGAACAAATTTGAGGTTATGTAGCCGTATAAGCTTTTTCAGGCGTCTCAAGTTAGGAGGTTTCGCAACCCCTCTAATATTCCAAAATATACCACTAATCATGGATTAAGAATTGGGAGGAAATCTGAGAACCTGTTATCGACGAGCGGATCTGTCTATCCGACGAGATCGAAACCCGGACCCCTTTTTTCTTTGCTGGTTTTCTGCCATTGCCAAGCATGGCCCGGTGTTCGACATTTAATCTAACGCTAACCGCATTCGTGTTCAGGTCTTGACCCCCACTGGAGTAGGCAGTCTCTTGCTCAAAATCCTCGTCAGCCTCCCCTTCGCTAACCGAGTCCCGATTGCCGCCACATTGGTTATCAGACGATTGGCTCAAACCCCTGTACGCCATTGCTGCCCCATCGAAAACAACAATTGGCGGATTATCACACATTAGGTCCACCGTTATCACCCCAGCCCCCATAACCATCGGATCATTCGCAGATGCTGCCATATCTCCCTCCCCATTATGCGTCACCACCTGCTTATCAGCGGCAGCCAGCGAAACATTATCAGTCACCGCCAGCGGTTGTCCCTCCACCTCAGTCCGCGCAAAATCTGTGGCCACTGCCTTGTCAGTGTTATGGGCAAGACCTTGCTGAACACCCGGTCCCCCCATGGTACTGCTGCCGCCTACATCCTCCCCGGAAGGGATACGGTCCTTCTGCCCCTCCACCAGTGGTAGACTGGCCCGTTGATGCGAGTCCGTTCCTCTTTTCGATTCTAACTCCTGCATCTGATCCTTCTGCCCACAATCATTTGATTGTGCCATTTGTTCCTGGACTCTACTGCTGCTATACGGCTGGGCTGCTGCATCGCTTTCAGTTGCTGGATGCTTCTGCTGAACATCCTATCGAGCACTAGCCCGTAATTGCCTTCCACTCCTTTGTGGGATATCACGTTTGGGTGCCTCTGGTTTCAAGCTTGGGTTTTTTCGGAAACAGTCAGCCTCTTGATGGCCAATCCGGGCACAATACTTGCAGAACTCTGGCCAGTTCTCCACCTCTACCGTCTGCCAAAACCCATACTCATCATCCCCTATCCAAATCCTTTTTGCTGGCTCCGTATCTACGTCCATCTCCACCAGCACCCTTGCCACCGACGGTCTACGAAGCGTAGCGGTTGCAGAATCAATTTTCAGTACCCTCCCCAGCGTTGCCGCTAACTTGGAGATCTGCTGTTTGCAAAAAAGGGGATGGGTAACCCCGAAAACGCTACCCATATCGGCACAATCGATGGCTCCTGATTGGTCCGGAAATCCATTGTCCATTTTGACACAACCATCAGAGCATTGTTGATAAACCAGATCCTTCGCAAGAACAAATTGGTGTAATCCTCCTCAGCAGCCGGGCGTATCAAGACGTGTCTCTGATCTAACAACCCAACAGCACAATCGCTCTTCAGTCCCAGAGACACAAAAAACTTTCGTATTACTTCCATTGATGGCCTAGATGCCGCAAACCTCCCCACCAGTGCATTCGAAAAGGAGCAGCCAGATTTATCATGTCCTGCCGTGAGAGCCGTAGCGCCGGTTCCCCTCGGTATCTCGATATTTCACCAATCCCTTCAACCGCTGCCCGACCGGTTCTGTCCGCCATAACATCAGCAAAGCTCCTTTCTCCGTTGCCATAAAGATCCGGCGGCTTGGGGCCGCCATGTAGCCCACCTAGGGTTTCCAATATTGCTCTCGTTCTGCTTATTGCTCTTGTTCAAAGGAGTTGTTCTGCCATTCCTGTGGTAGATCTCAACATCCCTTTGGCTTGTTTGTTTCCAAATGACCCATAACCCATTAATTCTTTTTAATTAGGCATGTCACATAGGAGTGAGAAACACTCTAATTAAAATAGTTACCGTCATATATATATATATATATATACCATATACACTTCCTCAATATATCCTTTTAGAATTCTGACCTGTGCTATATACATGTTCACATTTAAAGTCAAAATAGTAAATTTATTTTTGTTAAATAAATTTTTTTTTTGAAAAATAATTTTTTTAAAAATGAAGGACATTTTAATTTTTATTCAAACGAGTGAAACAAGAGTAGTACATCATTGTAGCCAAGCTAAAGTAGCTTTCTACGAAAATTAGGGAAGTCAAGCCTATCCATGGTAACCTCCCCGCGAGCAGGACCTGGCAATGCGCGAAAGTCATCAAAAACCCCATCTTGCTCCGAATTTGCGCCCAAGTTAGCTAGATATTCAGCGGCCTTGTTTGCCTCTCTATAGCAATGGGTTATCTCCCAGAAATGCTGCTTGAAACTGAGCAATTCATCCACCTCCCGTTGCAGCCTCCAAGGGAAACCATGTTTCCCCTGCAGTATCTGAATTAGGACAAGTGAGTTAGATTCGACATGCAACGCTTGGAATCCTCGGGCAATACATAGCCACACCCCAAAAAGCATGGCCTTGAGCTCCGCATGCAAATTGGTCAATGACCCAAAAAAACAAGAATAACCGACGATGAATCTCCCGTCCCCATCTCGCACCACTCCCTTACCCCCACTCACTCCCGGGTTCCCCCTAGCACAGCCATCCAAATTCAACTTATACCCTACCCTGGGTACCGACCATGAAATTAGTAAAATGGAAACCCTTCTTTTCAAGCCAGCCAATGAAGCACGAAGAGCCTCCCAAGAGGCGAAAGAGCATGCTATCTCTGGAAACCTACAATGGAATAAATCACAAACCTGCTGAAATACCTAGTCCGCTACCTCCATCTACCCGCCTTCTTTCCATCAAATACTCCCCAGTTTATCGCTTTCCATAACTCCCAGCAGATAAGCATAGGCAACGTATGAAAAACAAACCTGATGCATACGTTGTGCCCTTTACGCAACCACCACCGTAAAACCACCTGTCTCAGCGAGGAAACACCTATCAAGTCTCCCAGGCTACCCTCAAATCTACTCCAGACTGCCTTAGCCAAATCCCCTGCACAAAAAACATGATTAATCTCCTTCTCCGCCGGATTAGAACAACAGTGACACTTAGATGGGCCCTGTACGCCAAATCTACGCAACAAGCTCAGTAATGTAATACGCCATTGAAGTAGCCGTAGCATGAAGAAGGAGATTTTGATAGGACAACTCTTCAGCCATACGTGCAAAACCACCCAAGAACAATTAGACGCTTGCGAAACAAGCGAGTAAGCCTAGGAAACTGAAAACGAACCATCCTGCGTCAAATCCCACAACATTCGATCCGAACTACGAGCGGATGGCGGAGGGACCTTCGCCACTTGCCTAACCAACTCCGCCCCTAGAACCTGATGAAGGAGCCACATATTCCATTGTGCCTGATCACATGCTCATGAAAAATGTCCACCTGCTGACAAATAACCCTAATTCCCAGCCAATTGTCATGTCAGAAATCCATCGCTCTCTCACCGAGGACCCAACAAATATGCTCCTCTGCCAACTATTGAATCGACCATAACCTTCTCCAAGTGGGAGTCCGCGAAAAACCCTCTTTTGCCAAACAGGGATGTACCCCGCTACAATATTTGGCCACAAAAAATACAGCCCATAGGGATCTCCTCTGCCGAAAATTCCACCAGAGCTTGATGGAAAAGGCATCATATACCTTCGCCAAGCTACGAACTCCAATCCCCCTCTCCTACTGTAGGTGGCACAACTCCCCCCAACTTATCCAATAGAACTTGTGACCACAAGAAGTTTGCCATCACCTTTTCCAAGGCAGCAATAACTCCCTTTGGAGGCAACACCGCTGTTAATAAATGGATTGGCATTAAGGACAAAACACTCTTTAACAGCACAATTTCACCCCCAAATGATAGGATCCGATTCTTTCATGAAAGGATTCTGGATGATACAGCTTCGCAGATCTCAGCAAAGCAGTACGCCCGTTTTCTTCCAATGTATAGGGGGCACCCAAGATATTTAATCGGAAACGACTTGTACGAGAAGCTGGTTAACACACCAATCAGCGTACGACGATGCAAAGGCAAGGTGGGATGCACCAAAAAATAACTCTTCTGACAATTAACCTTCTGCCCCGAAACAGCACAATATCCATCCACTACTCTCTTGACCAACGTTATTGAGGCCTTAAGGCCGCTAGTGAAAATAACCAAGTCATCTGCATAGGCCAAATGCGTGACCACTGGATACCCTCTCGGGACCTTAAAAGGACTGAATCTTCGATGCTCTGCCAGTGCATTGAGCGAACGAGACAACACCTTTGCTCCAATAATGAACAAGGCCGGCGAAATTGGGTCGCCTTGTCTCAAACCCCGAGAGGACTTGAAGAAACCATGGGACAAGCCATTCATAATGACGAAAAACCAGATATTTGATATCAGTTTCCATACCATATCTATCCAAACTTTGTAAAAACCAAACCGACGAAGCGCTTGTATAAAAAACAACCAAGACACCCTGTCATACGCCTTCATCATGTCCATCTTGAGCATCACATTCCCTCCTCGACTAGGCTTATTAATCCCACTCAGCAGTTCTTGAGCTAATAGAAAATTGTCCGCCATCTGTCTCCCTTGCACAAAACCACTCTGCTGCGGCGAGATAATACGGGGAAGAACCTTAGCCAAACGGCATGATAAAATCTTGGAGAGGACCTTGTTGATAAAGTTGCATAAACTAATCGGGCGGTATTGGGTGAAATCCTGTGGAGCTTGAACCTTGGGAAGTAAGACAATTGACGTAGCTGAGACACTTCTTGGCAACGTCGCACCACAAAAGAAACTCACGATAGCCCTGTGAACATCCTCCGCGACCACCTCCCAAGCCGACGTGAAAAACTGTCCCGTGAAACCATCCGGTCCCGCAGCACTCTCCCCATCCATTGAGAAAATGACTTCCTTTGTTTCCTGCAGTGATGGAACCGCAGTCAATATCTCATTATCCTGTTCAGTGATCAACCTTGGAATAATCTCCAGCATGTCATTCGCCGGCTGGCCCCCCTCGTCCGTAAATAAATCCCAAAAAAAAGAGACAGCCTCACTACAAATACCCAACTCGTCAACCACCCAGTCACCATTCGCCTTCCTAATTCTATGAATCACTGACTTCCTTCTGCTCTCTATCACCACAGCGTGAAAAGATCTTGTATTCTTATCCCCAACTGAGAGCCACTTAACCCGAGCCTTCTGCCTCCAAAACTCTTTCTCAACCATCAAAGTGTGTCTCAACCTTGCACGTGTTTCATGCAAAGCCACCAAAGATGTTTCGGACGGGTGATTATCATAATATATTTCTGCATCTCGCACCCTCTGTTCTGCCACCCAAATCGCCAAAAATATGTCCCCAACAGATTCCTTCGACCATACTCTCAATGCCTGTTTAACACTTTGCAGCTTAGCCGACAACACCTGGAGGGCCGAGCCATGGGAGGGTGTACACCAACTCCCTCTAATCACATCCAGGAAATCAGGTTTCGTCGTCCAAATATTTAGAAATCTGAATGTCCATGGCTTGTCATCCAATCTCGTTGATGTCAATATCAAAAGAGGGGCATGATCAGTAGGATCTCTCCCCAAGTGCTGCACCGAAACAGTACTCTCTATGAGCATAGCCGCCGAGTTGAGCAAAAGCCTGTCTAGCCTCTTCCAGACTCTCAAAACATCCTGCCGATTATTACACCATGTATATCTAGACCCCGAGAACCCAGCGCCCCCAACTTCCGCCATAGACATAAATTGTGAGAAATCAACTCTTTCAACCCCGTCCAAACGGAAGACCACCCAGTTTCTCCTCTGCATGTGTGATAATATTAAAATTCCCCGCAATGAACCATGGTTTAACCTCCAGCTTGTCACTCAATGACCTTACCCACAAATCTTCCCGCTCCTGGACAGTACACTTAGCATGGACAAATGAAAAATATACCTCCTCCACCCACAATTGAGAACGAAGGCTCAGAGTGAGATACTGATCCGACTCGCCTATTGTATGGCAATCAAAGAACGACTTGTAAAACACCCAAATGCTACCCCACTGATTTGCAACAGAGCAATCTATCCCCACCTTAACCCTTATCAAATCCATGTTCGCTAGCGAGGTCTTAGGCTCACAAATAGCTACCAAAGAGATGGAAATGCATTTTAACTAATTTATGGAGTCTCTTAAGATTAGGGGCACGTGAGACACTCCAAATATTCCAAAAGAGAAAATTAATCATCAGATAAGACTGAAAAAGAATTTTGTGAATAAATCACCCTAGAGCGTAAAGTACAGTCAGATGGGAATGGCACTCGATTACCTCTTTTCTTTGGTTGAGACACCTCCAGATTCCCACCTGGTCGCAACGTTGAAGACGCTAGCATACCAGGCTCTAGGTTCAACGCAGCAAATGATGAACTATCGCCATCCAAAACCAACTCCTGAGCTTCTCCCCTCAATGACAAGTTGCCCACCCGCCCCTGCACCTCCATAAGCTCCTCCGATGATGATGTAGCAGCCGCTGACACAATCTGTTCCCCCACCACACGCAAACACACTGGTTCCTTGCTCACGTCAAGGTGTGCTACCCCATCAACTGCCTCCGCTAAAGAAGCAACACCTGCTGCCAACCTGCCCTCCTTATCAACTTGCAGAACAGCTTCCTGTCCCACTGCTACTGCCGCTTCCGTCTCCAGCAAAGGAAGTTGAACCACCAGAATCTGGTTTGTATTCATATCCGAGCACCCCCCATCCAATGACTGATTACTCCTCGAACCCATTGCATTAGCAGCTAGCAGCGACGCAACATCATCAGCCGCGGCTCCTTCCAACGAGTCGTCCTTGCTTTGAGCCACAAGAGACGCACTTGGGTCTCCCCCTTTGCGTCTGAACTCCATCCTGGGATGCTACCCACCCTCCCCTTTTTCTCCCAGCACCTTTGTCGGTTTTAAGTTCGGGTGTAGCATATAGCAGGCGCCCTCCGTGTGCCCCTGTTGAAAACAATGAGCACAATAACTAGGCAAGCTTTCAGGCACCAATTCTTGCCAAAAATCTTCATGCGCACCATTCCCTATCCATACTCAGTCGGACGAGGTGGCAACAAATCTATTTCAATGCAAACCCTTGCCACACTTGGCCTAGAGACTGCCAAGGTTGCTGCGTCAACCAACAGAGGGATTCCTAACACCTTTACAATCTGAAACAAGCCTCTTTATGGAACAAGTGTAATGGAAGTTTGGGCAGCTGGAACCACACCGACACCACAGATGGTTCTCTATCGACATGGAACGCTGGAGACCACTTGAAAACCCTCATTAGGAATCCCTGCACGTATCAAATCCCCCTGGACCAGAATCTATGGAAGTCAGCCTCGTTCTTCAATTGCACCAACACATGGCGAGAGTCGAGTAACCCAACCGTGGCCACTTCCCACAAGTCCAGTGATCGAAGAAACCTGCGAATTGACAGGCTTTTGTTATACGTACAAGTTAAAAAATCCGAAATACACCCGTTTCACTGCAAGTGTACAGGTCAACTAGTAGTTTAGGGTATATATCGGGTCGATCCCACAAGAAAGAGTGAACAATTACCAGTACTACTAAATCTTCTCTATTATTTAGACTATCGATGAATGATAAGAAATGAAACCTACTGCACTTATACAAGAAAATAACAAATGAAAGCTCCTTAGGTTGTGGTATCCCTAACTACTCATGCAAGTGCCATTTTTGGATTATTGAATACTACCATCTAGGATAGTTATGGTGTAATTTTCTTATGCATTTGAATCCCACTTTCGTAGTGAATCAATTATACTCATAACTAATCCATACCTATTCTCATGGTTATGAAATTAGTTACAAGTTCATTTCTGCTGTGAAATTACATTAAATGAATCACTTAAAATCACAAAGGTGCACCTCTACTCTCGTGAGTGTACTTCCTATATTTAGTACTTCTTGAACCAGTGTTAAATCTCAATTTTCATTGTAGAAACAACACCTTAGATAATCACAAATAATGGTACCAGATTAATCATGATTTAAAGAGCTAAAGTGCTAAATAACTTGCTCAAATCATAGCAATCAAATAGCCAAATAATAAACACTAACAATCATAGGAAATTCAACCAAATCCAAGGCATAAACTTTAAAATCACATAAATAACATAAAATCCAGAAATTACATATTAACTAAACTTAGAATCAAGTACAAAAGATAAAGAGTTGGAGAAGAGATAACCCATGTCACTTGAGTTTCAACTCCTCTTTCTTCCCCATGTCATTTGGAGAAGAGTTTCTGGCCGGATTTTCGGTCAGATTCTTGGTCGGATTGCTACAGTAAATTTTTTTTTTTTTACTATCCGGTCGGATTTACGGCTGGATTCAAAGCAGTGGCTCCCAAAAAATTTTTCTTTCTCCCCTGACTATCCAGCCTTTAATCCAGCCAATATTTGGACGGATTTAGGGCCGAATTTGTTGTAGAAAAATCTATTTTCTGCAATTTTTCCTCCAAATTAGGTTGGCCAACCTTCCGCATTCTACCGGTATCCACTTGATTTCATGTTCTTTGAACAAAATCCAAGTTTAACATGATCATGCATGAATACAACTTTAACATGAAACACTTTAAATGCATGAAATGCAGCAATTGAACATGAAAACTCCCTTTTTGCCTCAATATAGACACTTTTGCAATTGAGATCATTTACAGGAACCCTTGCCATTACCACCTACAAAACACACAAAAACATTGGTTAAACAACTAAAACTTACTAAAAATAAGAAATCTTTGGGTTGCCTCCCAACTAGCGCTTCTTTATAGTCATTAACTTGACTATATCACCTCATTTTTTCAAGAGCCTTAGTTAACGAATAATCCACCATTTTTGGACGTGGTGGATCATTAAAAGGTGACTCGATCACATGAGTCACGTGTTCTAATGATATAAGAAGTGGAAGTAGCTTACCTAACTCAAGTGAATCATAGATATTACCTTAAACGTACACCACTTGAGTACTCACCAAAGGAACATCTACATAGTTTTCTTGGGCTATAATATCTTTAGAACTTATACAATTAACACATTCCTCAAGGGGGGTGAAAAATAAGTCGGTAAGGCTCGCCTCTTACGATTCAATGTTAGCTCCAAAGGTACTATCTTGTGAAATTGACATTTCCTCATTGAAACACAAGTTAGATTCATCATTTTGATCAAAATTTAATCCATTGTCACATACAACATTCCCACCATTCATAATAGGGCCATTTTGCATATCATTAGAGTAAATAACTTCACACAATGCATATAATTGGTCTTGTATTCTACCAAAGTGAGAAGTTAATTCATCTAACATTTCATCAACCCTATCAAAACGGTTGGAGGTTGCATTTGCAAGCTTTTCCATGGCTAAATCAAATTGATTAGAAGAATTTTCTACAGTTAGCTCCCAAGATGCATTAGAATCATTAGCTAATGGTTCACTTTTTAATTCCCAAGATAAAGGTGCATTAGCTAACTTCTCTATTGCCAACTCCCAAGATGGTTTTGATTCATATTGGACACTTTCAGGTTGGTAATCATAAAAATTTGGAGAATCACTATATCCACATTGATCATCCCAACCATACGTAGGAGAATTGCTCCAATTAGCACTGTATTGATCAAAACAAGGATTGTAAGGCTCTAATTCATCATAATAATCCATACTTTATACTTGTCTATATGTATTAGTAGCACGATAACCTCCACACAAGTCACAAATCACATGATAAGAATTAAAAGCATTAACATTCCTCCTTTGCTCAATTTCATGCATAATTGTGTCCATTTGAACTTGTAGCATCATAACATCAAATTTAGCCTTTAACCACCTTAAACCATTTTCAAAAGACATACATTCAGTAAATTCTTGGTTACCTCTGTTGAGGGAGTTTTGCACTTGGTAACCATCCATTGCTAATCTTTCACTTCTCAAGCATTGTCCTCCAAATTGACCTACCCTTCTCATCACCTAAAATTGCTTTTAAACAACCTCAAAAGAAAAATTAGTAAGAAAAATAGGTAATGAATCACATACATACATAAAACACAAAAATAACAAAAAATAACATTCACACTATAACTAATGAAATGTTTAAACTAATAAAGTTGCTCTTCACACCGATATTGCCAAATCTTCCCTAGCAACGGTGCCAATTACTTGACGGACTTTTGTTATACGTACAAGTTAAAAAATTCGAAATACACCCGTTTCACTGCAAGTATACAGGTTAACTAGTAGTTTAGCTTATATATCGAGTCAATCCCACGAGAAAGAGTGAACAATTACTAGTACTATTAAAACTTCTCCATTATTTGGACTATCGATGAATGATAAGAAATGAAACCTACTGCACTTATACAAGAAATGAACAATGAAAGCTCCTTAGGTTGTGGTATCCCTAACTACTCATGCAAGTGCCATTTTTGGATTATTGAATACTACCATCTAGGATAGTTATGGTGTAATTTTCTTATGCATTTGAATCCCACTTTCGTAGTGAATCAATTATACTCATAACTAATCCATACCTATTCTCATGGTTATGAAATTAGTTACAAGTTCATTTCTGCTGTGAAATTACATTAAATGAATCACTTAAAATCACAAAGGTGCACCTCTACTCTCGTGAGTGTACTTCCTATGTTTAGTACTTCTTGAACCAGTGTTAAATCTCAATTTTCATTGTAGAAACAACACCTTAGATAATCACAATTAATGGTACCAGATTAATCATGATATAAAGAGCTAAAGTCCTTAATAACTTGCTCAAATCATAGCAATCAAATAGTCAAATAATAAACACTAACAATCATAGAAAGTTCAACCAAACTCAAGGCATAAACTTTAAAGGCACATAAATAACATAAAATCCAGAACTTGCATATTAACTAAACTTAGAATCAAGTACAAAAAATAAAGAGTTGGAGAAGAGATAACCCATGTCACTTGAGTTTCAACTCCTCCTTCTTCATCCCCATCTTCATCCTAATCTTGTCAATCTACAAGAATGGATGAACTATACTAATCTACACTAAGCTAACCTAATACTCAGAAGAAGAAAGAGATACATTTCTGCACTCTCCAAGTTCTCCCGTATGTCTCTCTATTTTTCCTTCAATCTTGCAAGTTTGGGCTATTTCAAGACAAAGGTGGTCAAAGAATGAGGCTTACACCTCCCTTTTACAGCTGCAAAGTGCTTCTCACATGTCTGGCATTACATGTGACTTGTTGGAGGTGAAATTGAGTTTTCTGCGTAAAGAGCAGCCTTCTCTGACCGCAATCTGGCCAGAAATCTGTCCATAAATCCGGTCAAGTTCCGGCCGGATTGTTACAGTGACATTTTGTGCACTTTCGGTTCAACCTTTACTGCTGCTCCGATTTTCCTCAACTTCAATTGACCTTTTCTTGATGATAGAAGCTGATTTAACTCTTGACCAAAACATAAAAGTTGTAGCCCTTTGAGTTATCTTTCCAATGCATCAAGAATCACCTCATTTGGATTTGTGTGGACTGAGAAATGACCGAAATACCCTTAACTGCTCATTGCCTTATTTCAGTTTCGACCAAATGAAATTGGCTACTTTAATTCGGTTTTTTGACCTGGAAAACCTTCAAACTGGATTCAGATGTTTTCACCAAAGTTGTAGATCTATCTCTTACCTTCAAATTGGTTCAAGAATCATCTCAATCCGATCACTGTCGCTCAAGTTATAGCTAAAATATGAAAATATGTCAAAACTGTCAAAATGCACGAAATCCAAGTAAAAAGTGATAAAAACCTCATTTAACCACTTAAAAGTATTTTTCACCAATTCTAGCCAAAATGATTCATTTTCTTCTAATAATATAACCAAAGTGACTAAAAATAATATAAAATGTCATACAATTATTACGTAAATTAGTCACTTATCAAACTCCCCCACACTTAAATCATTGCTTGTCCTCAAGCAATTTATACATAATCAACTACAATGATTCAAGAGGTGAAACAATATATGCATTTTAGTCAAATTTAATTCCTCATGACTTGGAAAACAATCATTATACAATTATTCAAATTAGACTAAATACTCATAATATCAAGTAAAGGAAAGATAATTATACCTTAATTTAACAAGTTAAACTTAATCTCTCACCTTAACCTAATTTCACAAATAAGCAAATCACATAGTCATTTTAATAATCTTTTTCTCAAAATTTTACAACTAAGAGGGATTTATTCATACTAATTTTACTTGAATAGTGAGAATGCCTTTTTACGCGAAAATCGACACTTTTAGGTGAAGATTCCCGGTTATACAACATTTCACCTATTCAAGTTGCTATGCATACTCTTAATTCAAATACCTTTTTACGTGAATGTTGACATTAGTAGGTGCCAACCCCCGGTTACTCGGTACAAGAATCATTGGAGTAGAACAATTTCTATTTACTTGTTTTTCTCCTTTTTTTTTCTCTCTTTTTTTTTCTTTTCTTTATTTTTCCTTCATAGAAAAATATATAAAAATAATCAAAGGAGGAGTAAACCTTTATCGATTATATCAATCACTTACTTGTAAAATTAAGCAAGGAGAAGAAATCTCATTAAACATATAAAATTTATAGACATAATTTTCCTCACTTTACCAAATATACTTTCTAAAATGCAAAAATCCTAATTGTATAATAACCATTTTCAAGTCAAATAAGGATTAAACCTTCCAAAATACATATAACATTTCAACAAATGGAAGAATTAGACACTTAAGGTTGGAACAATTAAGCCCTTTTTGAAATAAAAATACAAAAATTTGAAGAATTTTTGGGCCATAGTGAAATATTGAAAAAGAGTTTGAAAAATTTTTGACAGAATTTCTCCTTATAAATGGATGAAACTCCCTGCCAACAAACCCATTTTCAAGCAAATTATTCATATGGCAAATAATTCAAACACAATTCCAACATTTCTAAGCATTTAAATCCTCAAAATATCATCACATGGCAAGTAATTGCAAGTTCAATATTTTCCTCCTCCACACTTAAACTTCACATTGTCCTCAATGTGAGAAAAGGAAAATAAATAAAGAGTAAAAGAAAATACTCCTCTTATGACTTGCGCGAGCGGAATCCATGGCAATGTGATGAATTTCCAATCTTAATTGAGAAAGAATGGAGAGTTCAATTATTGCACCCTGAAAAAGGCAAAATCAACTTCTGAAAAATAAAAGGTTGCAATCAACAAAAAGAAAACATGCAATTCAAGGAAAAAGGAAAAATGATCAAGCATGTGGAACCATACAATGTTCAAGGGGTAAAAAAAACATGAAATGAGCTAATCTTTGCTAATCAAATATATGCATTAGTATCCAAAGCAAAGGGAAGCTAATTTCATAAAATAAGCCCACCATCTTGAACAAAGTAAGTCCTATTTATATATTTTGTCATCAATGATCAAGTCCCCTCAAGTACAAAAGTAATCTCAAAATGGAGGCAAACACACCAAGCCAAAATATAAATGACCTTCTTGAGAACTCATAAAATACTAAAAACCATTGAACCACAAGAATTATAAGTGCATTTATGAATTTCATCAATTAAGGCCTTACTCAAGTACCTCTTCTTTTAGAATTACCTAAGAATTCAAGAAATCATTCAACCGAGCACCTTTCCATTCATTAGGTAATCTAAATTACTCACATGAATATCATAAACTCCCACAAAACTAATTAAAATGC
Source organism: Coffea eugenioides (assembly GCF_003713205.1). Lineage (NCBI taxonomy): Eukaryota > Viridiplantae > Streptophyta > Magnoliopsida > Gentianales > Rubiaceae > Coffea > Coffea eugenioides. The sequence continues at coordinate 3,793,997 of NC_040039.1, forward strand.
TACATTGGCCACTTATTATGCAACTTTGTCACCAAGCCAAATTAAGCATAAAATTAGCAAAAATTCACCAAATAATCACAAACCCATTAGTTAAACATCACCAATAATCATCAATTACCTCAATAAGGACAATGTAAAGCACCAAACTTCACAAAATGAAAAAAAATTTGAAATTGCCCAAAAATAGAAAAAAGTGAAATTGGCAAAATTCAAATGACAACATTTGGTGAAAATTTGTTACCTCAAACTTGTTGGTAGATGATTAATGATGCAAATGGTGAAGAAACCCCCAAAAATTTCACTCCAATTCGGCCTCAAATGAAGAGTTCAAAAATTTGAAACCCTTGTTCTTCTCAAGCTCAAATCCGAATTAAAACTTGTTTTTGAAGGAATTTAATCTATGAAATCAACTCTCAAGGGAAAGGGGAGTGTTTTGGTGTATTTAGTTTGGAGATTGGATGGTGAAAAGATGGATTTTAGGAGTAGTGTATGTTTAAGGTGTTAGTGTGTGAGTGGGGTTGAAAAAGAAGGGAGAAAAATTGTGAGGAATCCGTGAAACGGATTCATCTTACGCTGGTTACTGTTCATATCCGGTCAGAAATTGGAGGGATTCATGGAGGGATTGCTGGAGGGATTCGAGGCAGATTTTTTTTTTTTTTTTGCTTGCATATCCAGCCAGTTTCTAGCCGGATTTCCGGCCGGATTCTTGGCCGGATTGCTACAATAATTTTTTTTTTTACTGTCCGGCCGGATTCAAGGCAATGGCTCCACAAAAATTTTTCTTTCTCCCCTGACTATCCGGCCTTTAATCCGGCCAATATTTGGCTGGATTTAGGGCCGGATTTGCCGCAGAAAAATCTATTTTCTGCAGTTTTTCCTCCAAATTAGCACTTGCTTTCATGTTTTTTGAACAAAATCCAAGTTTAACATGATCATGCATGAATACAACTTTAACATGAAACACTTTAAATGCATGAAATGTAGCAATTGAACATGAAAACTCCCTTTTTGACTCAATAAAGACACTTTTGCAATTGAGATCATTTGCATGAACCATTGCCATTACCATCTACAAAACACACAAAAAGACTGGTTAAACAACTAAAACTTACTAAAAACAAGAAATTGTTGGGTTGCCTCCCAACTAGCGCTTATTTATAGTCATTAGCTTGACTATATCACCTCATTTTTCCAGGAGGCTTAGTTAACGAATAATCCACCATTTTTGGACGTGGTGGATCATTAAAAGGTGACTCGATCACATGAGTCACGTGTTCTAATGATATAAGAAGTGGAAGAAGCTTACCTAACTCAAGTGAATCATAGATATTACCTTGAACGTACACCACTTGAGTACTCACCAAAGGAACATCTACACAGCTTTCTTGGGCTATAATACCTTTAGAACTTATACAATTAACACATTCCTCAAGAGGGGTGAAAAATGAGTCGGTAAGGCTCGCCTCTTACGGTTCAATGTTAGCTCCAAATGTACTATCTTGTGAAATGAACATTTCCACATTGAAACACAAGTTAGATTCATCATTTTGATCAAAATTTAATCCATTGTCACATACAACATTCCCACCATTCATAATAGGGCCATTTTGCATATCATTAGAGTAAATAACTTCACACAATACATATAATTGGTCTTGTATTCTACCAAAGTGAGAAGTTAATTCATCTAACATTTCATCAATCCTATCAAAATGGTTGGAGGTTGCATTTGCTAGTTTTCTATGGCTAAATCAAATTGATTAGAAGAATTTTCTACAACTAGCTCCCAAGATGCATTAGAATCATTAGCTAATGGTTCACTTTCTAATTCCCAAGGTAGAGGTGCATTCGCTAACTTCTCTATTGCCAACTCCCAAGATGGTTTTGATTCATATTGGACACTTTCAGGTTGGTAATCATAAAAATTTGGAGAATCACTATATCCACATTGATCATCCCAACCATACGTAGGAGAATTGCTCCAATTAGCACTGTATTGATCAAAACAAGGATTGTAATGCTCTAATTCATCATAATAATCCATATTTTGTGCTTGTCTACATGTATTAGTAGCACGATAATCTCTACACAAGTCACAAATCACATGATAAGAATTAAAAGCATTAACATTCCTCCCTTGCTCAATTTCATGCATAATTGTGTCCATTTGAACTTGAAACATCATAACATCAAATTTAGTCTTTAACCACCTTAAACCATCTTCAAAAGACATACATTCAATAAATTCTTGGTTACCTCTGTTGAGGGAGTTTTGCACTTGGTAACTGACGTGCGCGGAGTATACATATACAATTAAGCTCATCCTAATCAAGTTTTACATTTATAAACTCCTAAATACCCCACACGCGATTTATCGCAAGTATACGAATCGTGAGTGAGTATAGGGTATTAAGGGTCGATCCCACAAGGAAAATTGCAATTACCGGTACTACTAAAGCTTCTCTATTATTTAGACTATCAATGAATTATAACAAATTAAAACCTACTAAAATTATGCAAGAAAATAGCAAATGAAAGCTCCTTAGGTTGTGGTATCCCTAACTACTCATGCAAGTGCTATATTTGGATCATTGAGTACTACATCTAGGCTAGTTATGGTGTAATTTCCTTAAACATGTGAAACCTACTTTCGTAGTGAATCAACTATACTCATAACTAATCCATACCTATTTTCATGGTTATGAAATTAGTTACAAGTTCATTTCTTCAATGAAATTACATGAAATGAATCACTAAAAATCACATAGATGCACCTCTACTTTCGTGAGTGTACTCCCTATGTTTAGCACTTCTTGAACTAGTGTTAAATCTCAATTTCCATTGCAGAAACAACACCTTAGATAATCACAATTAATGGTACCGGATTAATCATGATTTAAAGAGTCAAAGTGCTAAATAACTTGCTCAAATCATAGCAATCAAATAACCAAATAATAAACACTAACAATCATAGAAAGTTCAACCAAACCCAAGGCTTAAACTTTAGATACACATATTTAACACAAAATCCAGAACTTGTATATTAACTAAACTTGGAATCAAGTACAAAAGATAAAGATTTGGAAGGAATACAACCCTTGTCACATGAGCTTTCTTCCTTGCCTTCTTCATCCTCCATCTTCTTCTTCATCTAGCTAATAACAAGAATGGATGAACTATCCTACTCTCTACTAAGCTAAACTAACACTAGGAAGATGAAAGAGCTACATTTCTGCAGACTCCAAGCTTCTCCCGTATGTCTCTCTATTTTTCTGCTATGAACTCCAATCTCTTCCTTCTTTTTTCAATCTTGCAATCTTGGCTATTTTATGATGAAAGATGGTCAAGAAATGAGGCCTCCACCTTCCTTTTACAGCTGGAGATGTTTCTCACATGTATAGCATCACATGTGAGTTGGTGGAGGTGAAATTGAGTTTTCCGCGTAAAGAGCAGACTTCTCTGACCACAATCCGGCCAGAAATCCGGCCTTAAATCCGTCCAAATTCCGGCCGGATTGATACAGTGACCATTTGGTCACTTCTGGTTCAATTTCCAGCTCTGCTCCGATTTTGATTCAACTTAAACTGAACTTTGCTTGATGATAAAAGCTGATTTAGCTCTTGACCAAAACATAAAACTTGTAGCCCTTTGAGTTAGCTTTCCAATGCATCAAGAATCACCTCGTTTGGATCTGTGTAGGCTGATAAATGACCGAAATACCCTTGACTGCTCATTGCCCTGTTTCAGCTTCGACCAAATGAAATTGGCTACTGTACTTCGGCTTTTTGACTTTGTAAACCTTCAAACTGGATTTAGATGTCTTCACCAAAGTTGTAGATCTATCTCTTATCTTCAAATTGGTTCAATAATCATATCAATCCGATCATTGTAACTCAAGTTATAGCCGAAATACGAAAATGTGTCAAAACTGTCAAAATACACAAAATCCAAGTAAAAAGTGATAAAAACCTCATTTAACCACTTAAAAGCATTTTTTACCAATTATAGCCAAAATGAATCATTTTCTTCTAATATTATAACCAAAGTGACTAAAAATAATATAAAATATTAGACAATTATTACGTAAATTAATCACTTGTCAAATTCCCCCACACTTAAATCATTGCTTGTCCTCAAGCAATCCATACATAATCAAATGCAATGATTCAAGAGGTGAAACAATATATGCACTTTGTCCAATTTAATTCCTCAAGACTTGGAAAATAATCATTATACAATTATTCAATTTACACTAAATACTCATAATATCAAGTAAAGGAAAGATAATTATACCCTAAATTCAACAAGTTAAACTTAATCTCTTACCCTAACTTAATTTTACAAATAAGCAAATTCACATAGTCAATTCATAGCCTTCCTCCTCCTATAATCATCCTTTTTTCAAAATTCTACAAGTAAGAGGGATTTATTCACACTAATTTTACTTAAATAGTGAGAAAGCCTTTTGACGCGAAAATCGACACTTTTAGGTGAAGATCCCCGGTTACTCAACATTTCACTTATTCAAGTTGCTATGCATACTCTTAATTCAAATACCTTTTTACGCGAAAATCGACATTTTTAGATGCCAACCCCCGGTTTCTGGGTACGAGAATCATTGGAGTAGAACAATTTTTATTTACTTTCTTTTCTTTTCTTTTTTTCTTTTTTTATTTATTTATTTATTTATTTTTCCCTCATAGAAAAATATATAAAAATAATCAAAGGAGGAGTATAACCTTTATCGACTATATCAATCACTTACTTGCAAAATTAAATAAAGAGAAGAAATCTCATTAAACATGTAAAATTATAGGCATAATTTTCCTCACTTTACCAAATATACTTTCTAAAATGTAAAAATTCTAATTGCATAATAACTATTTCCAAGTTAAATGAGGACTAAACCTTCCAAAATACACATAAAGTTTCAACAATTGAAAGAATAAAACACTTAAGGTTGGAATACTTTGCCCTTTTTGAATGAAAATGCAAAAATTTGAAGAACTTTTGGGCCATAGTGAAATATTGGAAAAGATTTTAGAAAAATTTTTACAGAGTTTCTCCTTATAAATGGATGAAAACTCCCTGCCAACAAACCCAATTTCAAGCAAATTATCCACATGGCAAATAATTCAAACACAATTCCAATATTTCTAAGCATTTAAATCCACAAAATATCATCACATAGCATTAGAATGCAAGTTCACATATTTCCTCCCCCACACTTAAACTTCACATTGTCCTCAATGTGAGAAAAGGAAAATAAAGAAAGAGTAAAAGAAAATACTCCCCTTATGACTTGCGCAATCCGAATCCATGTCCAAGTGATGAATTTCCAACCGTATTTGAGAAAGAATGGAAGTTCACTTATTGCACTCTGAAAAAGACAAAATCAAAACAAATAAATTTCTTAAAAATAAAAGGTTGCAATCAACAAAATCATGCAATTCAAGGAAAAAGGAAAAATGATCAAGCATGTGGAACCATACAATGTTCAAGGGATAAAAACATGAAATGAGCTAATCTTTGCTAATCAAATATATGCATTAGTATCCAAAGCAAAGGGAAGCTAATTTCACACAAAAAATCCACAATCATGAACAAAATAAGTTCCATTTATACATTTTGTCCTCAATGATCAAATCCCCGCAAGTACAAAAGTAATCTCAAAATGGAGGCAAGCACACCAAACCAAAATATAAATGACCTTCGTGAGAATTCATGAAATACTAAAAACTATTGAACCACAAAAGTTGTAAGTGCATTTATGAATTTCATCAATTAAGGTCATCTTCAATTCACCTCTTCTTTTAGAATTACCTAAGAATTCACAAAATCATTCAATCAACCACCTTTTCATTCATTAGATAATCTAAATTACTCACATAAATATAAAAACTCCCACTAAGCTAATTAAAATGCTACATTTGGCTACTTAATATGCAACTTCGTCATCAAGCCAAATTAAGCATAAAACTAGCAAGAATTCACCAAATAAGTACAATAAATGCAAATCACAAAATATAGTTATCACTAACAATCACCAATAGCATCAATAAGCTGAAATAAATGCACCTAACTTCACATATTAAAAATTGCCTAAAAATAGAAAATATTCATTCATGGCAAAATTCAAATAACAAAGTTAGGTGAAAAATTGTTACCTCAAGGTGGTTTGGTGATGTTTAGAGATCAATATGATATGAAAACCCCCAAGAAACTTACTCCAATTTGACCTCAATTGAGTGATTCAAGAAAGTACAACCCTAACTATTGGTAAGGTTGAATCCACTTTAGAGTTGTTTTTGAAAGAATATGTACTATGAAATTCACTCTAAAAGATGGGAGAAAGTGATTTGGTGAAGGTTATTTGAAGATTAAATGGTGAAAAGTGGTGTTTTAGTGAGTGGTGTGTGTAGGTTGAAGAAGGAAGAAGAGAAGAAATGAGGGAATCCGCGCGCGGATTCCCTTTAGTGCGCAAAACCGGCCAGAATCCGGCCAGTTTCCGGACGGATATCCGGCCGGATTGTCGGCCGGATACTGGCCAGTAGCCACGGAAATTTTTTTTTTTTCTCTTGCTGGGTAATCCGGCCTAAAATTGGCCGGATTTTTGGCCGGATTTGCTACAGTGCCTTTTTTTTTTTTTTTTTTAACTCTGCATATCCGGCCAGAAACTGGCCAGATTTCCTGCCGGATTTTCGGCCGGATATTAGGCAGTAGCTCCGAAAATTTGATTTTTTCTTCCCCTGACTATCCGGCCATGAATCCGGCCAGTTTATGGCCGGATTTGCTGCAGAAATTTTTTATTTCTGCAGTTTTTCCTTCCACTTTCCATTTTCTTCAAGAAAAGTTCACCTTAAACATAAGAATTGTGCCTTCTCAACCAATTGCTCCTTGAAACATGAAATCATGCATCAATATAACTTTAGAATTAAGCACTTCAAATGCATGAATTGGATCAAATGAACAAGAAAACTCCCTTTTTGCTTCCTTATAAGTTCTTCTGCACTTGAAACAAATTGCATAAACCATTGCCATTGCCACCTTTAAAACACACAAAAACACTAATTAAACACTTAAACTTACTAAAAACAAAAAAAATCATTGGGTTGCCTCCCAACTAGCGCTTGTTTATAGTCATTAGCTTGACTATATCGCCTCATTTTTCAAGGAGGCTTAGTTAACGAATAATCCACCATTTTAGGCCGTGGTGGATCATTAAAAGGTGACTTTATAGCAAAAGCCACAAGATCTAATGATGTGAGAAATGAAAGTGACTTACATATTCCAAATGTTTCATAGATCTTACGTACCTTGAATATGCACCACTTGAGAACTTACCAAAGGAAATGCCATGAAAGTATCTTGGGCAGGAATATCTTTAAAACCTGTACTTTTTATACACTCCTCAAGAGGGGTGAAAATTGAGCCATTAAAACTCACCTTTTGAGATTCAAAGTTAGTTCCAAAGATATTATCATGTGAAATGGATATTTGCTCATTAAAACACTCTTGAGATTCATCATTTTCATCAAAATGCAACCCATTTTCACATACAACATTCCCATCATTCATGCTAGGATCATTTTGCACATTATTAGAGGAAATAACTTCACACAATGCACTCAATTGCTCATGTATTCGACCAAAGTGAGAAGCTAATTCATCTAACCTTTCCTCAATCCTATCAAAACGGTTGGAAGTTGCATTTGCTAGCTTTTCTATTGCTGAATCAAATTGATTAGAATAATTTTTTGCAGCTAGCTCCCAAAATGCATTAGAATCATTAGCTAATGGTTCATTCTCTAATTCCCAAGGCAGAGGTGCATTAGCTAACCTTTCTATTGCCAACTCCCAAGATGGTTTTGATTCATATTGGACACTTTCAGATTGGTAATCATAAAAATAAGGAGACTCACTATAAGTACATTGATTATCCCAACCATAAGTAGGAGAATTGCTCCAATTAGCACTATATTGATCAAAACAAGGGTTGTAATGCTCTAATTCATAATAATAATCCACATTTTGTACTTGCATACATGTATTAGTAGCATGATAGCCTCCACACAAGTCACAAATCACATGATAAGAATTAAAAGCATTAGCATTCCCCCCTTGCTCAATTTCATGCATCATGGTGTCCATTTGAACTTGTAACTTAATTACATCAAATTTTGCCTTTAAGCACCTTAAACCATCTTCAAAAGACATACATTCAGTAAATTCTTGGTTACCTCTGTTGAAGGAGCTTTGCACTTGGTAACCATCCATTGCCAATCTTCCACTTCTCAAGCATTGTCCTCCAAATTGTCCTACCCTTCTCATCACCTAAAATTGCTTTTAAACAACTTAAGAGCAAAATTAGTAAGAAGAATAGGTGATAAAACACATACACATTTAAAACACTAAAATAACCGAAAATAACATTCACACTATAACTAATAAAATGTCTAAACTAATAAAGTTGCTCTTCACACCGATATTGCCAAATCTTCCCCGGCAACGGCGCCAAAAACTTGACGTGCGCGGAGTATACATATACAATTAAGCTCATCCTAATCAAGTTTTACATTTATAAACTCCTAAATACCCCACATGCGATTTATCGCAAGTATACGAATCGTGAGTGAGTATAGGGTATTAAGGGTCGATCCCACAAGGAAAATTGCAATTACCGGTACTACTAAAGCTTCTCTATTATTTAGACTATCAATGAATTATAACAAATTAAAACCTACTAAAATTATGCAAGAAAATAGCAAATGAAAGCTCCTTAGGTTGTGGTATCCCTAACTACTCATGCAAGTGCTATATTTGGATCATTGAGTACTACATCTAGGCTAGTTATGGTGTAATTTCCTTAAACATGTGAAACCTACTTTCGTAGTGAATCAACTATACTCATAACTAATCCATACCTATTTTCATGGTTATGAAATTAGTTACAAGTTCATTTCTTCAATGAAATTACATGAAATGAATCACTAAAAATCACATAGATGCACCTCTACTTTCGTGAGTGTACTCCCTATGTTTAGCACTTCTTGAACTAGTGTTAAATCTCAATTTCCATTGCAGAAACAACACCTTAGATAATCACAATTAATGGTACCGGATTAATCATGATTTAAAGAGTCAAAGTGCTAAATAACTTGCTCAAATCATAGCAATCAAATAACCAAATAATAAACACTAACAATCATAGAAAGTTCAACCAAACCCAAGGCTTAAACTTTAGATACACATATTTAACACAAAATCCAGAACTTGTATATTAACTAAACTTGGAATCAAGTACAAAAGATAAAGATTTGGAAGGAATACAACCCTTGTCACATGAGCTTTCTTCCTTGCCTTCTTCATCCTCCATCTTCTTCTTCATCTAGCTAATAACAAGAATGAATGAACTATCCTACTCTCTACTAAGCTAAACTAACACTAGGAAGATGAAAGAGCTACATTTCTGCAGACTCCAAGCTTCTCCCGTATGTCTCTCTATTTTTCTGCTATGAACTCCAATCTCTTCCTTCTTTTTTCAATCTTGCAATCTTGGCTATTTTATGATGAAAGATGGTCAAGAAATGAGGCCTCCACCTTCCTTTTACAGCTGGAGATGTTTCTCACATGTATAGCATCACATGTGAGTTGGTGGAGGTGAAATTGAGTTTTCCGCGTAAAGAGCAGACTTCTCTGACCACAATCCGGCCAGAAATCCGGCCTTAAATCCGTCCAAATTCCGGCCGGATTGATACAGTGACCATTTGGTCACTTCTGGTTCAATTTCCAGCTCTGCTCCGATTTTGATTCAACTTAAACTGAACTTTTCTTGATGATAAAAGCTGATTTAGCTCTTGACCAAAACATAAAACTTGTAGCCCTTTGAGTTAGCTTTCCAATGCATCAAGAATCACCTCGTTTGGATCTGTGTAGGCTGATAAATGACCGAAATACCCTTGACTGCTCATTGCCCTGTTTCAGCTTCGACCAAATGAAATTGGCTACTGTACTTCGGCTTTTTGACTTTGAAAACCTTCAAACTGGATTTAGATTTCTTCACCAAAGTTGTAGATCTATCTCTTATCTTCAAATTGGTTCAAGAATCATCTCAATCCGATCACTGTAGCTCAACTTATAGCCGAAATACGAAAATATGTCAAAATGCACGAAATCCAAGTAAAAAGTGATAAAAACCTCATTTAACCACTTAAAAGCATTTTTCACCAATTATAACCAAAATGATTCATTTTCTTCCAATAATATAACCAAAGTGACTAAAAATAATATAAAATGTCATACAATTATTACGTACATTTGTCACTTATCACGAATCTCCTCCAGCTTCGGTCGTCCCCTGGAGAACTTACCCACCAAAGCAAAATGATATGGAGCAGCTAGATTATCTAGCGCATCTTGAGAGAACAACACGGCCAGCTCCCTCTTGTGAGTGGATGTAGTCACCTGGATAGATAGAGATGACATGGACGCGTTCATAGAGAACAAGCCAGCAAAGGATTTCCGGGAGAAGTTAGGTGAAGAGAGCCCCCCAGCAGGGGGCTAGAGGGCTGCCATGGCAGCTCCCAAGCAGCCGTACAAACCCTAGACACAACCCTAGAAGAAGACGGACAATCCTAGAAAACCCGTTCCAATCAAATAATAAAATAATAAAAAATTATTTGGAATGAAAAAGCTGAAAGTTCAAGATGGTGTCAATTTCTATTTAAATTTATTATTTTTTTAAAAAAAAGCAAAGGGAAAAAAATCCCCACTCATAAGCTTTAAAAAACCATGAAATTGCCTAAACATTGTGCTTAATTATTATATATTCTTACAATCGCTTATAAAATTTTGTCCAATTTTAGAAAAATTTCTTTTGTTATTATATCATACCCTGAGAATTTTGTATATTTTTGAACTACCTAAATTTCATAAATAACAGAAAGAATCTAATTCTACTCGTGTTATTAGATGACAATTGTTTTTAAATAACTATATCTTCAGTAAAAGATAAAAAATTAATAAAATTAAATAAAAAATACCCAAATGAGATCTAAAAGATATTACCAAACACATATATCCCCTTTCCCCTCTCTGCTATTTCTCTTACCCTGTAACTAGTGTGAATACCCGTGCTATGCACGGTGCTTACGTTATTGCAAGAAATTAAAAGATTATACCAATATAATTTGAAAAAAGTTAAAAAATTATACCAACTTAATTAAAATTTAAGATTTGTCTAACAATAGTTCAAAGTATGAAAAAATCTGTAGATCATTCAAGAATTGCGTTTTTACGGAAAATGGATCTTAAAATAATAATAAAAATTTATGTTAAAAAATGAATGATATATGGATAGAAATAAATGTAATTGCATGTTTTATTTGATTTCAAAATGAAATACATACAAACATTATGCATTGGATTTGATAATCTTGTACAAAGGTGCGAACATTTTTTACACCGATCAACTTTTAGTATGAAAATTAATATTGGTGGTTTAATTAATTCTATTGAATTTTGTAGAGTTCATATTACAAAAAAAATGTTCAGCAAGACTTGTATTTCTTGGAAGTGAACTTGCTGAACCTTTTTAAAATATTTCATTGGAATCACTATGGTGCAAGATTCGTTTTGTGATTAGTTGTTTTTTTCTTTGTAATCTTGCAAGTTTGGAATTAAGACGCCATTGAAATCAATGATGGAACCAATGGGGGCTAATGGGGGCTATAGCCCTCCTCCCCAAGTTTTAAAAATTTTAATTCATATTATATAAATATTTGTGTAAAAAAAGTTGGCCCTCCTAATTTTTTACAATTTTATTTTATATTATGAGAATATATATATGTATATATGTGTGCATTTGTGTGAACTGACTACATTTGAATTAATTTTTTTACTTACAAAAGTTATTTATTTTTTACATCCCTTTATAATTAAAGTTAATAATTGATATTTTTAAATATCATATATTTAAATAGATGAAAATTATTTCAAAATGAAATACTTACAAACATTATGCATTCGGTTTGATAATTTCGTACAAAGATGCGAACATTTTTACATCAATCAACTTTTAGTATGAAAATCAATATTGGTGGTTTAATTAATTCTATTGAATTTTGTGGAGTTGATACTATAAGAAAATGTTTAATGAGATCTGTATTTTTTAGAAGTGAATTTGCTGAATCTTTTTAAAATATTTCAGTGGAATCATCACAGTGTAAAATTCGTTTTGTGATAAGCTGTTTTCTCCTTTGTAATCTTGCAGGTTTGGAATTAAGATGCTATTGAAATCAATGATGGAACCAATGGGGGCTAATAGGGACCATAGCTCCCTCTTCCCCAAGTTTTAAAAATTTTAATTCATATTGTGTAAATATTTAATTTGTGTAAAACAAAGTTAGTTCTCCTAATTTTTTACAATTTTAGTTTATATTATGAGAATATATATATGTATATATGTGTGCGTGTGTGTATGAATTAACTACCTTTGAATTAATTTTTTCTTAAAAATTTAATATTTTTTACATACCTTTATAATTAAAATTAATATTTGATTTTTTTAAATGTCATATGTTTAAATAAATGAAATTATTTTGAACATAACACATAAGAATAATTTCGTGATACTACAAAAAAGTGTTCAATGAGGCCTATATTTCTTAGAAGTGAACTTGTTGAACCTTCTTAAAATATTTGAGTGGGATCACCATAGTGTAAAATTCGTTTTGTGATCAGTTGTTTTCTCCTTTGTAATTTTGCAGGTTTGGAATTGATATGCCATTGAAATCAATGATGGAACCAATAACGGCCAATGGGGGGCCATAGCTCCCCTTTCCCCCAAGTTTTAAAAATTTTAATTCATATTGTGTAAATATTTGTGTAAAATAAAGTTAGCCCTCCTAATTTTTTACAATTTTAGTTTATATTATGAGAGAATATATATATATGTATATATATGTATGCGTGTGTGTGAATTAACTACTTTTGAATTAATTTTTTTATTAAAAAAATTATTTATTTTTTACATCCCTTTATAATTAAAATTAAAATTTGATATTTTTAGATGTCATATATTTAAATAGGTGAAAATTATTTTAAACATAACACATAAAAATAATTATGTTAGGAAAAATTTTAGCCCTTCTAGAAAGAAAATCTTGGTTTCGTCATTGATTGAAATGCTTGTAAGTGAGATTTATCCATGGTGAAAGTATGATACATAATTTTTTTTCACTGTATTTAATTTATATGATGACAAATGAATGGGTAAATTGGGTTAGTGATCATCATTTTTGTGAATGATTATGAGAGTAAAATATATTATAACAATAAGATACGTTGAATTGTGAAAATTGTAATTTAAATAGACTTCTAAATTTTGGATATGCGACTTTTGTGGTTGCGAATTTCTTAAATTAACAGTTAGTTATTGCTATGCGTGATGTGGTGAGTTTCAGTAGTAAATGTGAGACATGAATTGGAATTTGCAGATATCATTTTACAGGGTTGGGTATTATCTGTTAGTTAAAATTTAGAAATTTTAATTTTACGGGTTAGTGGGTCACGCAAATTGAAAAGTGGAAAGGGATAAGAAGAAGATAAGGTTCATTGAATTAAAATAAATCTAAAATTATACTAAAAAGGGATTCAAATTTCTGACACTTGTGAAAATGTGAGGGAAATTTGGGAAAATCGTGAGCATGATTATAGTATTTGTAGGAGCGGTTATAGGACTAGTTAAGAGATAAACATTTCTTAATTATAAAAATATAAAATTCTATTAAAATAGCATTCAGACTTTTGACAATTTTGGAAGTTCCTTATCCAAAACTCTCTCTGCAATACATATAGATATAGATTGCATTCTTTCTGCTACTCTCCCTTTCTTTTCGCTACACTTCCCTTATCTCCAGTGTCACCTCCTCCATTCTCCCCCTCCCTTAATATCCCCTTTCCTTAACATCCCCCTTCATTTGCTGCCTCTTCTTACTTAGTACAGACTTACCTTTCCTTCTATTTTCCCTTCTCCTGCCCTACAAGACAGCCGCACATTCTCCCTCTCCCACTCAACAATCTCGTCTCCTACTTGCTATCATAATCTTATCTATCACTCTCTCTTACTTGCCAGAAGAACAATTGTTTCATCAGCTTAAATTGAAAAAGACCACGACTTTAAACTGAAAAGGGGGAAAAAATAAAAAGCAAACAGTTATCCAGCTGCTAAATGGTCCTAGATGATCTTTATAAGGGCAACATATATTCAAATTTCCGCTCTCTTTCTGCTGCGCTTGATCCCCTTCCTAGATCTTCCACCACCACCGCAAGGCAGAATGAGGCTGGCAACACACCGATGCGCTTCCATTGGTGAACCAGGAAGCTTGGCAGTGACAACTGTGCTCCTCTCTTTAGTGTCATACCATAACAATTCTGGTTTGGCAGTCTGCATCCGCAATACCCATTGCTCCTTTCCTTCTGTCGAATGCCAACCAATAGGCATCACAAGTCTCGCATTAATCCACTTATACACATCTGGTAGTTTAATACATGACTTAATCCAAGAATTTTGTATTCCATAATCTTTCAATACCCACATCTGAACCGTAGCAGCATAAAAAAATTCAAAAAACATACAAAGGTGGCCATTTAAGAGCCCCAAATTCCATGGACAATGTTTTTCTAAAGATTCAGGCTGTGGAACAAGTTTTATTTCTTCAGTTCCAAAATCAATTGCTCCAATTAGACTCCCATACACAATTCAGTGGAATGCCCCATTAGAAAGAACCCCTATACATCCTTGTCTATGGAATTATCCGTACTCAAAGCAAAACCGAAAACCTTCCAGCTTTTTCCAGGAATTGGATTTCAGACTATAAAGCTTGACTTCGAACAAGGCTGGGTTATTCGGGACAGCACGCTTCCGATGATGAGCTATCCTCACCACCTTGTAGGCATCCGTGGTGTTATCATACCTAAAACCATATTCCAAGTTTAAACTATTGGGATACCGTCCAAGAGGACGTTGGATGGGAGATTTAGGTAAGCGAAAGCATTTCCTAATCCATGGGTTCCACAAAAAAAAAAAAAACACTAGTTTATTTATGCACTACGTAAAGCAGGCCATTGCACGAGCCTATTGATCATGTTCTGGAGAGGAGGACATTTTAACTTTCCAAGAATACTATTGAATTCTCAGCTGAATCAAAACTGGCAGAATAAATTTTGGTAGTGACTGTGTACCCTGTATAAAAACAGGCCTGGAAAACCGTACCTGTGAGCTTTCCAGTCCATATTTTGATAGCTTCAGATGCATTTCTACCAATTCACGCCTGTCAATTACAGCACGCCATGATTTTGATACGCACTAAAATCGCATCAGAGAACATGGTGGTAACCTCGCAAAAACTTGAAGCAGTAAATCTTCTGAAAATCTTGAGATTTGATTGTGGTTTCTAGCAGAATATCGAAATCGATGAATCACAAGGATGTAGCAATACCTAAAAGTACAGGCAGCTTAGTGATTATAGGATTCTTGTACGGCATTTATCTTTTACTTCTTTTCCCTCTTATTCGTCATGCAAAGCCTTCATGAAACCAATTCTAACTGTTTTAATCTCCCTGGATGAATCCTGATTACGAACTACTTCTTTCCTAGGAATAATTCTAATGACACTACATAATGAAACATCTGAATAAAATAATAGGATTGCAGTATGATTTACACAATGTACTATTGTTTGAACATAAACAATTTTTATAGGGTCACTTTACCTCCTTAACCTTTGTGCTATTATCAAGGGTTAAACTCAAAATCTCCCCTTAAGGTATAATGAAAGTTGTAGTTTGCCCTCTAATGCTTATTTTTTCCTCACTTTATCCCCTATTTCAATCTAGATAATTTAGTTGATCATTAAAATATGAGTAGAAAAAAATGCTTTCCGAAGGGTTTATAAATAAAAACATTAAAAAATAACAAAAAAGAAAGATCACCACCCCTTTCTTCCACCATCATCACGATCCTACTCCCTCCTCCTCCATGCCCTCTCCCCTCCTTCCTCCTCTCCGTCTCCTTAGACCTTCCTCCTCCATCCTCCGTCATCTCCCCTTCCCATCCTTACTCGCCGCACACCCTGCTCCCTCTCCTTCTAGCAACTATATCCACTCGCATTGGCTGACCACTTTGGGCCACACGAGCAAGAGTGGGGTTGGAGGATAAGGAGACTGAGGAATAGTAAATAATTTTAAAAATACCCCAAAAATGTCTAAATTCTAAAACACTCTAAAATACAATTGTATAATATAGATTTTAAAATACAATACTACAATAAAAAAATTTTTGAAAGCGCCTTAAAAGAATATTTAATCCATATGGGACTCCAGTTTTCGGAATCCTCCTCCATCCTTCAACATCTTGATGGATGATGCCTAACAATATCAAATCCGACAAATGGTGGCTGGATATCATAAATGAGAGGGATGACAATGGAAAACGAGTTAAGGAAATTAAATCCTGATTAATTTTACGAAATACAGAGCGCATAGGAAGAAGTGGTCCAAAATTTTGTGGAAGAATATAATTCTTTTTTTTTTTTTGCTACAACGATAACGTTCGTTTGACCTAATCTATTCTATTCTATAGGAAGAAAAAATCTAAAGAAATTGTATAAGGGACTAATATGTATACAGAATCAATTAAATCAAAAAAGTACTTTGACATCTTTTTTGAATTATTTTCATTGCAGGTATAGTTCGAATCTCCGATCTATAACTCAAAAAGGGATTTAATTCCTTTATTGTGGCCACTAATCTTTGGAAGGATATAACCCAGTGGGGACTAGTCCCATTTATTTTGTCGAAGGACAAGAATGGTCACATTCGGAAATGGGGCATCCTGAAGGTTCACGGCCACGATGTGGCCTCAGAAATTTGTGCAACTCAGATTACAGCATATAACTCGATTTTCACGCCATGTGTGGGGCCCACAAAAATTTGTTCTAAAGTTACTCCGTGTGTAAAGAAAGTTACGCGACGTGCAAAAAAATGTTACGCGCTGTTGGAAAATGCACAAACCGCCACAAACGGTTGCACCTGCAACCGTTTGTGCCCCTTGTCCGTCACATTCGGGGTGTACGATGATGTTAGTGTCAATCAACGCCATCTACCATGAAGAAAATGTGCATAGATTGTGCTACTCAATACCTTTACTCAAATATTATGCGCCCCGAAGGATGTACAAGTGAACTCTTATTCACTAAATTTGCATAAACAACTTTTGTAAACTAAGAAAAGTTCACACTAGGATGTTCAAGTATGAGATAAACTTGATTTAAGACGGAAGGTTTATTTGGACCTATTCATCATCAATTTTGGTAATGATAATCAGTGTCAAGTGGCACAAGAAAACAATGCGAAACCTTTCTACATCAATTTTGGTTGTCCTACATAATTTGTGGTACTCAATATCTTTACTCAAATATTATGCACCCCGAAGGACGAAAGAACATCAATGTAGACAATGGTTAGGTGATGAAAAGTGGATGTGCATTTGAAAATGAGCCCGCAAAAGGTGTTAGAATATTATTATGGTGCTTTTCATGACACGTGATAAGATACCATGAATACTTAATTGTTTCTCTCATCGGCTATATGACAAATTATGTAGGACAAGTTACCACACGGATAAGATATTATGAATACTTAATTGTTTCTCTCAGCAATTAAATGACAAATTATTTGTAGGAGAGGTTACTACACGTAATATGCATAGATACATAAGTATATAGAATTTGATAAACATAAAAACTGAAAGGGTATGATTATTTGTAGGGTAGGGATATTTTCAGAAACCGCCCTTGAGGTTTCTGATAATTTCACTCATCTCCCTTTAGGTTTAAATAATTACACTAACCTCCCTCCATGTGGTAAAATGACTATAATATTTTTCACTTATAGATAATTCCTACAAACTCAAAAATCATACAACTATAACTAGTTTTTTATTCTTAAGCAACAGCTGTCATACAAAACAAATTCTTATCATCTCTCTCCTACCTTTTCTATTCTGCATCTCATAATCCACTCACTTCCCATAGTCGCCATCTACACAACCGACTAATATATCCCAAATCCTCATTATTATGGAAATAGATTGTCTCTCGCTCTCTTTTTTGTTTTCCTTTTTTTTTGTAAGTATTATCTTATTAAAATTGTCAAATGACAAGTTGTCGGAGCAGATTTGTTGTCAAACTAAATGAAGATAAAAAAGATGGCGATGACATCAAGTACAAACAAGAAAATAAAAGTGATAGCTAAAAAAAGGAAAATGGATTGAGGAAGGTTACACTTTTATGCCAATTGGGCAAAAAAAAAATTTAGAATATAAAAATTGCAATAAGATTTATCTAGAGACATGGGATATGGTCTCTAGTGTAGCTTTTGGTTGCTCTGCATTGGTATTCTTGGTGGGTTAGATTATTTTAGTGTCAATAAGGTTGCAATCATTTGGATTGAATTTAGATAGTGGCACTGGTCTATTCAAACGTTGAATTTAGGCAAAAAAAAAATGAGGCTAAAGATTAGATTGACTGCGCGCAAATCAACAATTGTCATAGTTGATTTGCATGGGAAGATTTGGTGCGGCAAAAGTGGGCTGTCAAAATTATGAGAATATAGAAACTAAGTTGAAATAGTTTATTGAGTTCGTTAAAATGGTGGTTATGTCCTTTGTAATAGTTGCAGTGTGGAAGAAATTCATGAGTGAGTTTATCCCCTTTCTAAATAACAAAGGGGTATTTTAGGAATTTTGGGGACAAATTTAGCATATTCATTCTATATTGTTACTAAAATGCTAACAATAGGGGAGATATGTGTAATTTTTTAAATTAGAAAGGAGCTACATGCAATAGTCAGAAACCTTAGGGGAGGTTTCTTGAATTATCCATTAATTGTATACAGATATTGAGATTTTCTCCTCCTCTTTTATTGCCTTTTCTTTTATTCATCTATCTTAAAATTCTTTTATATTGCCCATCATACAAATCCTTAACGAATTAAGGTCAAGTCAGTACATTAGTGGTCTCGAGGGTCAAAGACAAAAAAAAAAATTAATCACAATTTTGGGCATAAATGTTCAGGTTGGTTATTGATTGACAAATTTTGAAAGTGTATGAAATCAATCCCAGTAATAAATCACAGTAAATCGCCAAGAGAATTATAAGGATCGAACTCATAGGGATGAGTTAATTTTGTGGTAACAGTTAATTAGACCACATGTGCCCACCTTTCTTCAAAAAAAAAATAATAAAATAAATAGAGAACCAATCCCTTAGGTGCTCGAAAATGTCTTTCAAGTCTGAAGGTGCAATTCTGTTGAAAGAGGAGAGAGAATACATATGCAGACTTCAAAAATGGCATTAATTTGGTCATCTTCTCTGTAGTACATGATCTTAACCTTGGTTAATGACCAATGGTTAAACATGAAGAACCAAATGAACAAATAACTTTGATCTTCTTATAAACTACGGTAACATCTCTGGCTTTCCCGCTGTCTCGAACCATAATCAGTATTAAGTTTTCGTTCTTTTTTTTTTTTTTTTGGTAAAATAGTGGATTCTGTGTGTCTCTTGTACTCAAATAACAACTCTCAGACTAGCCACCATCACCCTATCAACCTACGATGTTGCAGAACATTAATGTAAACAATGGTTAGGCGATGAAAATTGGATGTGCAATTGAAAATGAGCCTGCAAAACACATTAGAATATTATTATGGTCCGTTTCAAGACCACATGATAAGATAACAAGAAAAATGTTTCTCTCATCAGCTATATGACAAATTATTGTGTAGGACAAGTTACCACACGGATAAGATATTATGAATACTTAATTGTTTCTCTCATCAAATAAATGAAAATAATTTTGTTGGAGAAGTTACTACACGTATATGCATAGATCGATAAGTATAGAATTTGATAAACATAACAATTGAAGGGTATGAATAATTGTACAAAGAATACTAAGCTTTTCCGTCTCTTTTACTATTTTTTACTTTTTATTCATCTGTCTTAAAATTCTTTTCTGTTGCCCATCGTACAAAATCTTGATGAATTAAGGTCAGGTCAGTACAGTAGTGCCCTCGACTGTCAAAGGAAAAAAATCACATTTTTTGAGCATAAATGTTTGGATTGGCTAGAGATCAACAATTTCTGCAAGTGTAAAAATCAATCTCGGCAACAAATCGGTTGGAGAATTCTAGGGATCGAGTTAATTTTTCCTACTTTAATTATTATACAAACAACAATAAAAGACAAACTCAAGAAATTTATTATTTGCTAACTACGAATAAATTGAATAGTCAATTCAAAGAAAATAGATTGCACAAAAACAATTGGCAAGAAGCTAGGATTTGTCGGATTTTGCTCTAGAACTTGAATTAATTATCTAATTATTTTACTTAATATATCGAGAACATATTCCACAAAGGTATTTTAGATTATCTCCCAATATATCTAAATTGTACACAATGAAATCTTATATCTCTTTCAAGATCACAAGTATTCAATTGAATCCTATAGGATCTTTGACGGTTTTTTTTTTATATCAATGCAAGTTTAAATCCGATTTTATACCCGTTGACTGCAAGTATACAGACCGAAATCGTAATGTAGGGTATGTATCGAGTCGATCCCACGAAAAGCAATTTAAACAAGTACTAAGCCCTTATTTTCTCTATTATTTAGATTTACAATAAATCTGAGCAGTAAGATTATAATGCTATTGTCTACAAATTTGGTTTAATAAATGCTAAATGCAAATGGAGAAATTTTACTAAAGATAGAATCTAGGGATGTAAATTCCACTTATGGCATAAACAACACAAATGAATAGATTTACCTCTTGTTATTTTTCTTATTTAACCAGGGATTCATTTCCAATATTACCAAATCTCATTCTCATGATGAAATGGCCTAGAGCAATCTAGTTTTCCCTATTTTCATGATGAAATACTAGTTTTACTCTGTTTTCCTTCATAAAATGCTGGATAATCCACTTAAGTGTACATCTATTTTCATGAACATATAACTCAAACTCTATTCATGTTTTTCCATTGTTACTACCAATTCGCATTGACTAATAACAACTATAAACATGCTATTGGTGATCAAACAACAAGAAGTAATTACAATTGCACAAATAGACAAGTTAATACAAGATATAACAAGTGTAACTCACATTCAATTCATATAATTTAGCCATAAGTTTCATCTACTCCCTAGATAAAGAAGTTTAGCTACTCATGAATGATATAACAATCAAACTCACAAGTTTATTAATGCAAAACATCATAAAATACAAGTACAAGAAATATAAAAGAAAGCTTAGCCAATTAATGGTGAAGCCCTCAAATTTCTGCTATGTTCTTGTGCAAGATGATTACAAGTCAAGTCTCCAAGTGCTTCTTCAAGAACTTCTAGTTAGAGAGAAAATGTTACAAGATGAAAAACTCCCTCCGTATGGTTCTCAGACATCTCCCAATGTCTCTGCACAAAAACTGCTCAAGAGCCACCTTTTTCCAAGTCAAATTCCACCTTTTGATCCCAAATCTAAACTTTGTTAGGATAGTCAATAACAAAGGTTTTTTATTTGAAAATAAGCCACATTTCTTGCCATTTTGTCTTCTGAAGCATGTGCACCGAATTCCCTTGCAACTTATAGCTGGAAAGTAGTATGAAAAGTGAGAAAAACGGCTGTGCCACTTGCAGAAGAGAGAGGCAGATTCGAGCCATAGATCCGAGGGGTGCAAATAAATCCGAGCTCGGATCATTGATGATTCGAGGCCTTTTTCATATGGATCCGAGTTCGGATCATAGGGCCTCGGATACCAAGCCACGCAAATACCACTACAAAAAAATCGGTCTTTTGTGACAACAAAAAGCCGTCACTAAAAACCAAAAGGTCGTCATTATATGAGTATAGTGACGACTTTTTCCATTGTCACATGGTTGTCACTGATTCTATGTCACAAATAGATCTATGTGACAACCCTTTGAATATTGTCATAGAATCTTGTTACTCAATGACGAGGACGAAGTCGTCACTAACGGTTATCATTCTATGATGACTTTTATTGTCACTGTTTCACATATTTTTTGTCATTAAATGTAGCAAAAATCATCACAAATTTGAAGTCTACAGTGACGACTTGGGCTTGTCACTATCAATCCTAGTATTCAGTGACAAGAATAGTTGTCACTTAGTGAACTTACATGTTAGTGACAACCTTCAAAGGTTGTCACCGAGCTTTGTCTTGAAGAGTTACAATTGACCATTACAAATACAACATTGTCATGACATTTCCAACAATTATGGCAGAACATTCAATTTGACAAAAGGCTTAGTGAACTTGCATGTTAATGACAACCTCTGAACTTTGCCTTGAAACTAGTCCGTATCCAAAAAACTAAAGTATTGAGCCCATATCAGCTCAGTTAGTAACTACCATTATCCATCCAAAAAACAGAGTACTTAGATCTGTAAACAAAAATATAGGCTAGTCCAAAAAAGAGTATTAGATCTCTAAACAAAAATATAGACTAGAGCAACAATCTATGTCAAAATGCAGCCATCCTCATGAGCATATCCAAAGCCCAAGCTATTGTTCAGTTCCTCGGGAGCATTTAATAGCACTGTACTGCAATGAAAGAAAAGTAGCACGCGTTAGAGTAGATTCAATCAGAAAATATGCCATTACAAATGTACACCATTGAATTTGAATGAATAGTCATACTAAACAAAACTTAAACAAAGTCACCCATGATGAGTGGTAAAAGAATCATACCATCTACATGCCAATGTATCTAAACTAGATTTCTAGAAAACTATGTAATTTTAATAAGACAGTAGTTGCAATAGAGAATGGAAATGCAAAGAATTTATATCCTCACCTTTCTAATAGGAATGATGTTATCACCGAAATGCATCAAATTCATCTCAATTTCCTTTTACTTCTTATACCAAATTCTGTCATGTTAAGCTGCAAGGAAAACTTTTTTTGGAATAAGTCCATGTACTGTTCAATTGTATGATTTAATTTTGCTCATGATTTTGCTTGAACAAGTTAAGCATATGACCGATTGTTCATACATTTCACATTTGTAGAAATCTCAGGAAGGCAAGATAGGCATTACACTTGTGGCCCAATGGTTTCGAGGAGAGCTTTTGATTTTATGTTTCGATGGTATGCAATTCTGCTAGCTTGTGGCATTTCTTGATTAATTTCAAGCTTGACACAAGAGAAATTGATTTGCTAATTATGATTTTTATATTTTTGTTTCAGGTTTATGGAGCCTTTAGCAACTGGCGATTATCCAGAAAGCATGAGAAAATTGGTTAGATCACGTCTCCCTGAGTTTTCAGCCGAATAGTCTAAGCAAGTAAAGGGATCATATGACTTTGTTGGACTGAATTAATATACTGCTACCTATGCGACAAATGCATTACACGATCCAACCAATTTCTTTGGCATGATATTCCTCTCCTACCTACCACAGAAATACAAGTCACATGCATTGAATCTCACATCCAAAATTCAAAAAGTGGAACATAACACCAAATTTGTTGAACAATATAATAACGACAACACAACCAAAGAAGAGGAACTTGGGGTATACATTCTATGCTTCTCTAGTTTAACTATTAGGATTTAGTTTAAACTAGTGACCACCTCAATCCTTGAAGAGGTAAACCAAGTAGTCAATACCTGTTTTCGCACTATCTGAAGATAAGCCGAAAGTTTATCACCAATTCTGTCAAACACTTCAAGTAATAATAGGATTGAATCCATCTCCACCTTCTTCTTTTTTACCTCTTGTAGGGACTTCTCATCAGCGGAGCCATACAAGGACTTGATTTCTTGTAAATTCAGAAACACAGCTTCTTTCAAGACAAAATTGTGGATCACCATCCATACTTTCCTTGACATAAAGACAACCAGTTCCCAACTTAGCATCAGCATCTTCATCAGTCTTGGAGGATTAATAGCCATTGAGTTCTTTCAGAAAGATCGGATTGGAGGCCATCCAACCACCTGTGCTCTGACACACACAAACATAAGAAGAAAAACTTTAGTTCCAGGCGTTAGGTTTTCAATTTTCTTCTAATTCAACTACGTTACTTTTGTGAACAAAAATACAAGAAGAAAAAAGTTTTGAAAAAGATATAACTTTTCCAAAATGGAAGGTATAGACATCTCGACAAATTCTTATCTCCTAGTCTTTCAAAATATAAGCACACAGAGAGCAAAGAGATTTTTAAACCCCAAGTCACAACAACCAAAGAATTATCTTGTATCAGCTAGTTAAGAAGAAAAACAAAATTGAATGGAGTAATAACTGCTTATTAACAAGGTCAAAAATCAACAAAGGAGACATGAACGGCAACGGTGCCTAGAGGACCAAAACAACTAACTCTACAATCATGCTGGTACTCTGACTCTCAAAGAATTAAGGAAGCATGCTAATTTTAATCTCAAACAACAGAGGAAAGCAGAAAATTTTACTTAGCGGCAGGGGCTGCAGCATGACCATTAGCAGCAGAAACCTGAGGCTTCTTCTCCTGAACTGGCTTAGGTGACTGAGGAGCAGTTTCTTTTCCAACCCCAGAACCCCCAAAAGTTTGCTGACTTCTGCCCTCAACTCCACCAGCACCAATACTCTTGGCAGTGCCATTAGCACCCCTGGGAGAGAACAAGCCACCACCATTAGCCAAGTTCACCTCAGATCCACCACTCCCAAAATAAACCCACTTGCCAGAACCACCATTAATAGTGTCAGAAAAGCCCCTTTTGGCCCTTGAAACAAAACCCCTAAGTACGCCAAGTTGGTACCCGTTCTTATCTTCTCCACCATGTCCTGTTTCTCTCTCGGGTGACTCTGAACCAGGTAAGCCTAGCCACCAAGGCAGTGCAACAGGCGAATTAGGGATGTTGGTGGTGCAAGCTCGATACAGTTGCCCAAATTCAAAGTGTTTGCACTAATTAGTTTATGGATGGATTTGGTAGCGCAAGTTTGATATATAAGGAGGGCATTCTCGGTGATGTGAGGACGACAAAAAGAGAGGCAGAAGATGTCTTAAGTTTTGCCTAAGTTATTAGGACATAGAATTAAACGGTGTCGTTTCCCTAAAATCCCTTCAGCCCGCCACACCACTTGAATTTTTTAGTTTGCCGCTCTTAGTTCCGTACATATAAAAAGCACGCCTTTTCCTTATTTAGATGCAAGAAGTGCACGCTTTCTTTGTCCTTTCACCTATCTATCTCTTTTTTCTTTTTTTCATCTTTATGTAATTAAGTTTTTCTATTGTTTTGAGTTTTATTTTTTTTTTACTCTCAGGTTGTGTTAAAATAATAGAATATGACAATTTAGTGTATTTGGGCAGATTTTTTTTTACCAATTTTAACTAATATAGGACTTTTTCTAATTTATTATACAATAAAATAGTTCAAAAAATAAAAATGTTGTTAGAAATATGTTTACGATCAAAAAAATAAACACTCTTTTAATTAAAATCTTTTGGTACTCATTTTGTGGTGTTATCAATTATGTATGACTTGCAGTCTAACAAGACCTGACAATTGAATTAGTTGATTGAACAATCAAAATAGTTTACAAATACATGTACGAAATGCTAAATCTATTTATTTGGTATATATATATACCAATTCATGAATGATAAATGTGGCTTCTATAATTAATAACAACCTTTTGATCATGCAAATGTTAGGATTAGACTTAATTTTGTATTAAGTTTTATTTTTAAATTCTACTATTGACTACCTCTCTATTTTTAGGTTATCCAAATTATTAATTTTTCACCATGTTGTCATTTGGATAAATGGGGAACATATGAATTTTTTTACATTTATAACAAATTATTACCTAAGTTTGGAAAAATTATAAAATATGTATACATATATAACATATATATTTTGCTAATAAAAAAATATCACTAAATTGCAACACCAGGGTGATAGTACAAATAATGAAATTTGTGTATTACATATAGGGCTAAATTGCAAAAGTTACAGTGCCATAGTTGATTTAATGAAATTGGCGAATTAGATATAGGGCTTAATTGCAAAAGTTATGGTGTAATGGTAGAGTTAAAGAAATTGGTATACTACATATGGGACAAAATAGCAAAAGTTAGGGTGTAATAGTAGAAATAAAGAAATTAGTGTACTGTATATGGGGCTAAATTACAAAAGTTATGGTGTCATAGTAGAATTAATGAAATTTTTTATTACATTTGGGGCTAAATTGCAAAAGTTAGGGTGGCATAGTAGAATTAATGAAAATGATCTAGGAACAAGTACTTTAGACAGTGACAACAATTTGTTGTCACTACCTCTGAACCGGTTGAGCGATAGTGACCATGTTGGAAGTTGTCACTATATGGACCATTTTAGTGACAACATTTTCCTAGGTCATCACACAAGTATTTCCCGATCACTAATTTTTCATGTGTTGCCAAGAGAACTAGATAGGGAGTCCATGAAACTATTTTACCTTCATAACAAGTTACTAAGTTTGGAACAATTATAAAATATTTATACATTTTTATTACAATACCTTCACCATTTTACTAATGAAAAACATAGGCTAAATTGTAAATGATAGGGTGCCATAATAGAATTAATGAAGTTGGTTTATTACACATGAGGCTAAATTGCAAAAGATAAGGTGTCATGGTAGAGTTAATGAAATTAGTTTACCACATACAGGGCTAAAATATAAAAGATAGGGTGTCATAATAGAATTAATAAAATTTATTTACAACATATGGGGCAATATTGAAAAAATTAGGGTGACATAGTAGAATTAATGAAAGTGAGTTAGGAACAATTACTTTAGACAGTGACGACTAATTGTTGTCACTAACTTTGAACCAGTAACCACATTGTGATAACATTGTAAGTAGTCACTATAGGGCCCATTTCAGTGACAATATTTTTTCAAGTCATCACAATAGTGATTTCCCGCCACACAGGCCAGTTGTGCGCCACCCATATTGTGACGATTAATCCTGTGTTGTCACTGATGATAAGTGTACCTTCTGTCAACTATGACAACATCAAAATTCGTCACTAAATTTGCTCAATTGTGACAACTTTTTCTGTTGTTACTAAGAATGTTGTTACAAAAGGCCAAATTTCTTGTAGTGTACAAATGAGGGCTTGGATCTATTTTTGTTCACACGGATCCGAGCCACGCAAATACAAATGAGGGCTCGGATCTATTTTGTTCACACGGATCCGAAATACAAATGAGGGCTCGGATCTATTTTGTTCACACGGATCCGAGCTCGGATCCGTGTTAATCAATTTCCAGTTTTTCACTTCTTTCCTTTTTCTTCATTTTTGCTCCTAGTATCCTCGTATATTTATCCTCTAGATGATCCTTACATTTTCTTCATCTCGTGCATGAATTTCATATATCAATATCCTTCACATTTTCACAAAATTAACGCGTTAATCCACTCATTCATCAAGTTTGAACACTTAAACAATATTTAATCAATTATTACCAAAAGAGTTCAAATATGGCTTTAATCTTCTTAAAACCTACCAAAAGTTCATGCCAAACTTGTACAAAAAAGTACGTTAAATATTCTTTTATCAATCTTAAGTGATTTGGATTACGGCATATAATTATATAAACCTTAAATTACCCTCGCATTTAGTCTAGGAATGTTAATCTATCTAGTACTTGATTGTATAGCTCTTCTTAGTACATACAAACCCTAAAAACTTGTCCATAATGAACAAGCATAAACATAAAATTGAAATAGCATAGATAAATCAAGGCAAAAATTGATAGAAATATTAGGGAAGGTTTTCGAAATTATAGCTAAAAATTATACATGCAAATACATGTTTCTACCATGGTTATTTATTCCTGCAACAGTAGGATTCTCAATTTAAAATATTAGTTCAGCAACAAGAAACACACAAGTCAAAAGTGGTATTGTATGTGTGGAATATGATAAGTGTTGATACAAGTTCAATTAGTTTTTTTAATGAAAATTCTAAGCCATGAATTGTTCTTTCGATGCAAATATTTTTCTTGCACTGATAATGTATATATCAGTGATTTTTGATGAATAATGCATATGGAGGATCTTATTATCAATATATGATGGATTTAGAATTTATATCTAAATTAAAATTAATTGCCATGTATTAAAACCTGTATACTCTAGTATCATTGAAGAAAAATTGACACATATTATTAGTGTTATGCCTTATTGTTTGTTTATTGGTATAAAGAAACTCCAAGGTATGTGTGAAATATGAATAATAGTTTTTGTGCATGTCTCGTATATCAAAAACCCTTACATGTATGTAACTGCAATCCATAATAAATAGGCTAAAATGTACCGGAGGGTATCACACTTCTCAAAAATGTCATTTCATCCATTCAACTTATTTTAGTACTAAATAGCCTAGTGAAATCTTTAAGATGATTCATCTCAATCATTACGATCGATGCTGCCATTAAAACATACCGAAGTTGACCATGCGTGAGGCACTTAACCATTCCATGTTTATTTTGTATATATCAAATAAATTTTTCTACAAAAAAATTTCAAAAATTCCAATGCAGACGGGATCTTTGATTAGATTTTGTGGTAATGCGAATTCTACACGTGCAATAAAACATTGAGCACGAGGCAACTAAGGTAAATTCCAGTCTTGACGTCTTTTCAGATTAGGTGAAGATGTATTTTCGAGGTTGCATGACAGGTGTCGAACCTGTATAATAATAAATATCTGCTTAAATAAAGTATAAATTTTGTATATAGTGATAGGTATGGTCGAATCCACAGGGATTGGGGAAATTCGTTTCTTCTCAAGTTCAAAATATGAGAAGATTTTTATAAAAATATGAATAACTAAACAAATTAAATAAAAAGGCCTAACTAATAATTTACTAACAATGAAACAATAATAAATAAACTCTAGTCAAGAAATAGTTTCGAAGATTGTTCACTCAATTGATCATGGATGCAATAATAATTTCATTTGCTCACTGATAAATATGTTACAACTGCCAAACAAGCAACGACAATCAACTTCTCCTTATTGTATCGATGATCAAGGTACGGCCGTTAATCACTTCCCTAATTAAGAAATAACTCTAGATACTATAGTAGAGTTCAATTTTTCAATTGTCTTAAGAATTAGAGAAGCTCTGTTCTAATCAAAAAATACGCTACAAGGGTTATTTTAAATTAGCCCATATGTTTCCCTGACACAAACCCAGTCACACCAGCCACCACAAATTAAAACAATTAAATAATTATGGATTTAACTACTCTAACTAGTTTTAGGTTATTAGATTAATTAAATTTCGGGCGCTCTTGATATTCAAGTAAAATAGTAACCATGAGAAATTAAATCAAAGAACATACGAATACTAGTATATAAAAGAAATAAAAATAATCAATTCTATCTCACAATTTTGGATGAACCAAATCTTCTGTTATTTCTTGACTAGAAAAGAGAGACTTAGCTACTTATCATAGAAGGAATTCCGCAAAACTCCATTGAAGCTGATTGCATATCGTTTTTCTTCTTCACTAATGAAGAGTCAGCTGCCAATTTATGAAACAAGTGACGGCTCTCCCAGTGCTAATCACTCGGGTCGTCCCCTTTTTTTTCCGTTCATTTCCTAATTGAAGTCTATTACTAAATAAAAATTAGTCTCCTAAATAGAAAAGGAAACCATAAAAGAAAATATTTCAAGTTTCCTAATTCAACCATAAAACTAATAATGAAAATTCAAGTCTTCCAAATCTTCCTCTAAAACTGCCCAGAGTTTGAATCGAACTTGGAAACAGGCCTCGAACGTGCGAATCCCAAATTAACTGGAAAATTGTCCCTTTTAATCACGTTTTGCTGATTTTTTCTACAATTAGCACTATTAACCAAATATAAGTAAAATTCATCAATAAAAACAATGTTTGGCTAAAATCAAGGGAAAAATAATCATAAATTAAATAGTAATTTTGCACCCTATCAATTCCTCCCACACCTAGATCATGCTTATCCTCAAGCATGAGAAACAACAAATCAAGCAATCAAAATAAAACAATGGTATTATTCAAATCATCTATTGCCAAGATACAATTAAAACACGTGTCAAACATTAGTGGCTAGCCTCCAAGAGATATCTCTCCAGTTAGCTTTAAAAACCAAGGACACTTTCAACTGTTGATTAACTAATCTAAGAATATAAAATGTTCAACTAACATTTGTTAGCAAACAGTTTAACTATTAAGTAAAATCTCAACATTAAACTCATGGATCAGCAGACTAACAAAATTATTAACGTACTTGCATATTTTTCACTATTAGCTCATCTTTTTTTTCTTTTCTAAAATATCCCCACACTTGAGTTTTTTTTTTTTTAACTTCGGGGGAAAAAACTTAGTTCTTAACCATTTAAATCTTTTGACGTGAACTTCGACATCTGACAAATGAAGAAACCTGGTTACTCAACTTTTATCGTCAAAGGACCACATACTCATAGTTATCGTCACTTTTTGACGTGAATATTGACACTTATGGTGAAGACTCCCAATTACTAGATAACGATACTAGCAGAGTATAGCTAAACATTATTAAAAAATAAACAATAAAATAAAATTAAGGATCACAAGCCCACTTCATTTTCTAAACATGGAGAACTAAGATTAATAGTTGAACCAATTTACATGAAAATTGCCAGACAAATATTAACAACATCTAGAAAGGTTAACCAAAAATTGCAAAAGTCACAAAATCTCAAATATTCACCAAAGAAACATCCTTAAATTTAATCATGTCATACTTAACACCTTAAAGTATAAAATCTTAGCAATAGAAAAATTTGAGAATGTAACCATCATTTATCAAAGATTAACATTACTATGTGCTGCGCAAAGTAGGCAAAAAGTGGATAAAATTCAAAAAACAATTGAACAAAAAATTTGAACAAAAAATGACTACAGTTGCACTTTTCTAGTATACTACTCCACTACACCTAAACATTACATTGTCCCCAATGTAAAAAAATAAAGAATCAAAAGATGAATTAAAAAGGACAACGAAACTTCCCTGATCATCGAGGTGGGCACGAATAGCTATAGGTGACGCGCAAAGGACATGTAGAGCTCGATGGTGGCCAACTGATAATCTATTTGATGAACTTATCTAGCAGGTGCTGCAACTGGACATCAAAAGATAATGGTGTTGGAGGTGTGGATGTAGACGAATTTTGATAGGTCAGGATCACCACCAACTTAAAAATTTCTCCTTTAATGGCTCGATAGCAAAGCTGATGAAGATGAAGGCTATGATCGGCAGCCGAGGACGTCAAATGGCTCACGATGGATGGGCAAGAATCACGCGCAATGAGAGGTGACAATGGCAATTGATGGGCTGCGGTGGAATTTAAGGTCCTAAAGTTGTGGTCTTGCGGCTGGAAAAGGAAAGAAAGAAAGAAAAAGAACGAGAGAGAAGAAGAAAGGAGAAAGAAAGAAAAAAGAAAGAGAAAGAAAGAAAGAAAAAGAAAGAGAAAGAGAAAATGAAAAGGGAAAAAGGAGAGAAAAAGAAAGGGAAAAAAATTTTGGTTTTTTTTTGTTTACCCTTCCCCAGGACAAGACATGGACACGTCCTGTTAGTAGAAACCCTTTTGACGATGAAATTGTTGAATTAAAAGTTACGACGTGTCCTCTAGACGCGGGCGCGTCATGTTGGTCCAAACACTGATGATAGATTGGAGAATTAACGCATTACCATGCACCCTCAAGGTGCGGGCATGTCATGTTGGTGGAAATGCTTCTGATGATTGAGTGAAGTATTTGTGCATTACCACGTGCCATCAAGGTACAGGCACGTCCCATCGGGAGGAAGTTTTCTAACAAAGAAAATATAAAAAACGAAAATTAAACACACCAAATTCAAAAATCTAAGATAAATAAAATGAAACTAATAATAAAAATAAACTAAAAATTGAATTGGGTTGCCTCCCAATAAGCACCTTTTCTTAACGTCTTTGACTAGACGTTAAGCATCACTTCTAAATTTGGATGTAATTCAAATTATCTTACAATCGGTGACATTCCTCCAGGATCCAAATCGCCATTGAGTGCAACCATCTTCTTTAATTTTCTACTCATTTGCACCTCATAAATTGCTTTCATCCTATGATACTTGTTTGCAGCAACTTTGAATTTACCCCTACAATCAAATTCAAAAAATTCTTACACAGAGAGATTAGTAGCATGAATGGCAAACACAGAATGAGGGTTAACAGGATGTTCCATTGTATCAAAAATATTAAAGTGAACTAATTCTCCATCAATTCTATTGGAAGAGTACCCTTACTAACATCAATCTTAATTTGGGCAGTACTCAAGAAGGGCATTTCTAATATAATAGGTAATGAATTTGGAGTACTTCTATCATCCATGTAAAGCACATAAAATTACCAGGAAAAATTAATCCATCTACTTGCACTAAAACATCCCCAATTACCCCATCCGAATAAGCAAATGTACGAACAGTAATCAATTGACTTATTATCCCAGTTTCTTTCGAAGGTCCTAAATTTAGAAAATCATAAATCGATTTACGCATCACGTTAATAGAAGCCTCTAAATCAAGTATGACATTTTTAATCTTAAAATGTCCAATCTTACAAGGGATAGTAAACATGCTTGAATCCCCGCATTTAGCTGGTAGTTTTCTTTGTAAAATCGCTGAGACGTTCTCACTTACCACAATCTACTCATCCCCTCTCAATTTCTTCTTATTGATGCACAAATTCTTCAAGAATTTAGTATATTTTGGCACTTGCTTGATCGCGCCCAACAAAGGGATATTGATTGCCACCTTTCGAAACACCTCTAGAACCCCCTTTTCCTTGTCTTGCTTCTTTGGTTTCTCTAACCTGTTCGGAAAAGACGGTGGGTTAGTTCTAACTTTAATTATAGAATTAGGAATTACCTTTGGATTCACGCTTCTCATTCCTTCCTTCTCAAGCTCTTTTTCGATTCGTTCTTTATTTTTATCCTTCGGAATCACGAGCTTAGGTCCCTCAGCTTCTCTTCCACTCCTCAAAGTCATGGCGCTTACATTCTATGGGTTCACTTCGGGTTGAGATGGCAGTTTTCCTTGACCTTGGGATTCTAGATGGTTAATCGATATCGCCATCTGACTTATTTGATTCTGTATCTCCTGTATGTCAGAGTCCGTCTTTTGCTGATGCCGAACAGTGGTTGCAGCTAATTGTTTCACCAGCTCTTCCAAAGAAAGACCTGAATCAAATGAAGAAGGTTAGGGTTGGGATTGGTACTGTTACTGGTACCCCTTGCTATCTATTTGGCATGAAGTTTTGCTGTCTATTTCCTCTATAGTTGAGATTCGGATGGTCCCTCCAACCTGGGTTATAGGTGCTGGAGTACGTGTCATACTGCTCTCTTGGCGTGCGTATGTGACCAATCATATTTACCGGTTCAACTCCTTCATCTTGTAACACTAGACACCTATCTGTAGGATGACTCGTGTCCTTACAAATACCACATGCTTTGGCCTACTGCAAATTTTCTACAGCCAACTGTCGAATAACTGAAGTTAATTCAGATAATTGTTATTGAATTGATGAGACATTTACCTTATTTACTCGATGAGTATGAACATCCTATCTTGTGCCAAATTGTTGAGAATTTTCTGCCATCCTTCCTATCAATTTCCAAGCTTTTTGGGGGATCTTATTCACCAAAGCACCTCCACTAGTAGTATTATAAGACTTCTATCTGTATATAACAAACCTTCATAGAAATATTGAATCTGGAGCTGCTCGCTAATCTGGTGCTAGGGTCATCTAGTACACAGCTTCTTGAATCTCTCCCAGTAGTCATAGAGAGACTCTCCCCGATGCTGTGTAATGCCACATATTTCCTTCCTCAGACTGGCGGCTCAGGACGCAAGAAAATATTTTTTCAAAAATTTCTTTTTTAACTATTCACAGGTTGTTATACTACCTAGTGATAAATAGTATAACCAATTTTTTGTTGCGTCCTTGAGGAAAAAAGAAAATGCTCATATTTTTATCTGCTCTTCAGTAATTCCCGGGGGTTTTATACTTGTGTATACTATATCAAATTCCTATAAGTGCTTCTGGAGCTCTTCACCTGAAAAACTATGAAAAGAAGGTAATAGGTGAATTAGACCAGAGTTTAATTCAAAAGGAGTGGCATAATGGCTGCTTGATTTAAGTTTGGAACAGCCAACTCCCCTAAAGTTCGAGCATTAGCCATGACGACGTCTTCTTGATCATAATCGTTCAAGGTATCACTAAAAGAATTTGTCGATTCGACTACTAGATTGAGCCTCTGAGTATCAGCAACAGATTATTCCTCTCTATTGTGTCTGGTCTCCTTCCTTGTTCTACGTGCAATCTTCTTTATTTTAGGATCGAAAATTAATTTGCCTGTACATGAAGAGTGAGGCATAAATCAGAAAAAAATACCAGAAAATTTAAAATAAAATGAACTTAAAAAAGAAAATAAATTAACTAACGCCAACCCCCGACAATGGCGCCAAAAATTGATAGGTGTCGAACCTGTACAATAATAAATATCTGCTCAAATAAAATATAAATTTTGTATACAGTGATAAGCAGGATCGAATCCACAAAGATTGGAGAAATTCGTTTTTCCTTAAGTTCAAAGTATGGGGGGATTTTTATAAAAATATGAATAACTAAATAAATCAAATAAAAGGCTTAACTAATAATTTATTAAAAATGAAACAATAATAAATAAACTCTAGTCAAGAAATAACTTCGGAAATGGTTCACTCTATTGATCATGAATGCAATAATAATTTCATTAACCCACTAATAAACAAGTTAGAACTGTCAAACAAACGATGACAATCAACTTCTCCTCACTGTATCGGTGATTAAGGTACGACTGTTAATCACTTCTCTAATCAAAAAATAACCCTAGGTATGACCGTAGAGTTCAAATTTCCAATTGCCTTAAGAATTAGAGAAGCTCTGTTCTAATCAAATAACATGCTACGAGGGTTATTTTAAATTAGCCCATATGTTCCCCTGATACAAACCCGATCATGCCAGTCACCACTAATTTAAACCAATTAAACAATTACGGATTTAACTGCTCTAACTGATTTTAGGTTATTAGATTAATTAAATATCAGACGTCCTTGATATTCAAATAAAATAGTAACCATAAGAAATTAAATCAGAGAACGTATGAATACCGGTAAATAAAAGAAATAAAAATAATCAATTCGATCTCATAATTTTGGATGAACCATCCCCCGTTGTTTCTTGACTAGAAAAGAGAGATTTAGCTACTTATCATAGAAGGAATTCTGCAAGACTCCATTAAAGCTGATTGCATATCGTTTTTCTCCTTCACTAACGAAAAGCCAGCTGCCAATTTATGAACAAGTGACGGCTCTCCCAGTACTAATCACTCAGGTCTGTCCCCTTTTTTTTTCTGCTCGTTTCCTAATTGAAGTCTATTATAAATAAAAATTAGTCTCCTAAATAGAAAAGGAAATCATAAAAGAAAATATTCCAAGTTTCTTAATTCAACCATAAAACTAATAATGAAAATTCAAGTCTTCCAAATCTTCCTCTAAAGGTGCCTAGAGTTTGAATCGAACTTGGAAACAAGCCCCGAGCGTGCGAATCCCAAATTAACTGGAAAAATTGCCCCTTTTAATCACGTTTTGCTCCTTTTCCTACAATTAGCACTATTAACTAAATATAAGCTAGAGACTTCCTAAAGGTATGTGTCAAGAGATTTGTGCTAGAATTGCCAGATTTTGGTGGGGGGATGGGGAAAAAGAAAACAAAGTACATTGGGTTAGATGGAGTAAGTTGCCAAAAGTAAAAGGGAAAGGGGGGTTGGGCTTTAGAGATCTGGAAGCTTTCAACATATCTTTGCTTGCAAAACAAATATGGAGAGTCGTTACCAATCCAAATTTGTTAGTAAGCAAAGTTTTGAAAGCTAAGTATATGAAAGAGGAAGAATGGCTAGAGAAAAATCCTCCAAACACTGCTTCTTGGTGATGGAAAAGCATTCACAAAGGGGGGGAGTTACTTCAAGAGGGTCTATGGAATATAGTGGGAGATGGAAGGACTGTGAAGATCTGGCATGATAGATGGATCCCTGGTTTGGACAATGGAAGAGTATCAACTGTAAGACCAGCTGATTGCCAGCTAGTTTATGTTCAGGAATTGATAGAGGGAGGGAAGTGGAAGACTGATTGCTTGCAGCAATGGTTTAATGCGAAAGATATGGAAAACATAACTAGTATCCCCCTCAGCTTATATGGAAGGAAGGATTGACTTTACTGGAAACACAACAAGTCTGGGGTGTACACAGTGAAGACTGGATATGTTGCAACAAAGGTGGAAGGTGACACTCAGAATCGAAGGATAGCACCTGGCTCAAAAACTAGCTGGGAAATTGGGAAACACACTGTGTGGATGACAGGTTGTCGAGCCTGTGCAATAATAAAAACCTGCTCAAACTAAGTTAATTTCTGTAGATAGTGATAAATAGGGTCGAATCCACAGAAATTGGGGATATTTGTCTCTTTTGAAATCCAAAGTGGCACGGGGGTGTTTTTGTATAAATGATGACAGTTAAAGTAGTTCAACTAACAATAAAATAGCCAACTAAAAATTAAATGATAATTCACTAAAATTAGAGTAACAATAATTAAAGATCTAGCCAAGAAATAACTTCACCAATGATTCACCTAATTGATCATCGATGCAAAACCAATTTCAATTATTTATTAATAAATAGGTTATAAGTCCCAAACAAGCGTTGACAGTCAACCTCTCCTTATTGTATCGGTGACTAAGGTACGCCCGTTAATCACTGCTCTAATTGAAGAATAATCTTAGGTACGCCTGTAAGATTTAATTCCCCAATTGCCATACATATTAGAAGAGACCTATTCTAACCAAATAACGCACTAGCATGGTTATTTCAGGTTAGCTCACGTATTCCCTGACATAAGTTTAATTATGCCAGTTGTCACTATTTCAAGGCAATTAAACAATTACGGATTTAATGCCCCAATTGACAATAGATTACCCAATCAATTAAATATCCGGATTCAAGACAATCAATTAATTGAATAATCATAACACTATAATCAGAGAATATGCGAATATTAATAAATAAAAGGAAAAGATCAAATTAAATCGATCTCACAATTTTAGGTGACCCGAAACATACGTTGTTTCTTGGCTAGAAAAAGGGATTTAGTTCATCCCTAATGAGGAACATCCCCACGAAGTGGAAGGAACAATTGCGGCCTTTGTCATTGATCGGGAGAATTCAATTTGCTCGAATTACAAAGGAAAAGCAAGCCACAACGATTGATTCAATTGCACCTAATTGTTCCAAGCACATGTGGCAGGAGAACCACAAAGGACGAAAGGCTAAAGTCAAAAAGAAAATTCCTACAGGGAATGATTTCTTTGCCTTCTATGGCCTCTGACATACGGGAATTGAAGCTAAACAAAAGCCAACCAAAGAAAAGTCAACAAAAGCAACTTCAAGTAGTCCTAACTAATTCCTCTCTAAAATTCCTCTTCACTTGCGGCGGTTCCCTTGGGATAGAAGGCTCTCCATCCGCTGCCCTTTTCAGCAATTTACCAAAAAGGGTCGCCTCTTGATATACCAAAAATGCCCCTGGACGCTTGCTATTTGAACTCTTTCCTGATGACTGCCAAATTGGCACTTGTTATGGTATTTTTGTTCTACTCCCTGTAAAAAGTGCAATTTTTTAAAAGAGAGTAGAATCCGACAATTAATCCACATTGGATCAGGTAATAAAGGAAAATTAATTATAAAATAAACAACAATATTGCAATCTATCAATTCCCCCACACCTAAACCATACTTGTCCTCAAGCATGATAACAGCAAACAACCCCAATATTTGACAATGGCTATTGCTCCATCTACCATATTGCCAAGATACCAAGAAAAACATAAATCAAGCATCAATGATCAAGATCCAAGAAACATCACCCCGGTTAGTTTCTAAATCACAAACTCCTTCAATTCTAGGTTAATTAATCTAAGAAAAAGGAATGATCGCTCAACATTATCAGCAAATGGTCCAACTATTAACCAAAATCTCAACATTAAATTCACAAATCGGCAAGCTGACTCTTTCACACACTAACACAATCTTCATCTTTCTTATCACGTTTTCTATTTCTTTCTATTTCTTTTTTTTTCCTTTTCAATAGTAACAAAAGACTTAGTCTTTGGCCATTGGAGTCTTTTGACATGAACTCCAACATTTGCCAGATGGAGGAGCCCGGTTACTCAGCTCCGATCACTATAAGACCACGTACTCATAGCAACTACTATTTTTTGACGCTAGAATCGACACTTTTGGTGAAGATGCCCGGTTACTCAATAGTAACAACTAGCGGAGTACAGTCAACTCTTATTTACAACCAGATAACACAATAACTCACAATATCACAAAGAAAATAGCAGCAGCTAGCCTTATTTTTCAAACATGGAGAACTAAAGTTAATCACTGGACCAATTCACATGAAAATGCCAATAATCATTCCCAATACCTAGAAAAGTTAACCAAAAATTGTAAGGGTCACAACATCATCGATATTCACCAAAGAGATGTGCTTGGGCTCAACCACATTAACTAAATACACTTTTATTATTAAAACTTGATAATAGTAGAATTAGAGTCAACAATCCAACATCAAACTTTGACAGTCATAGGAGAGCTAGACAGATAAATGACAAAAAAGTAAACGAAAATTAGACAAATAACAAACTAAAAATAAAAGAAAAACATCTGGAAACTAAAAACTAGAAAAATTAGCACCCCATCTAATCCCCCCCACACCTAAATGACACATTACCCTCAATATAACAAATAAACAGTAATAACAAGAAGAAGTGTGAGGACCCATAATTTTATTATTTCAAAATATTGTTAAATTGGTCATTTTAAAAATATTTCGTACTCGAGTTACCCAAAAAAAAAATACTAAAGTACATGAATTTCTCGAAAATAAATTTTACCGATTGGTTCTTTACGCGTATATTATTTTAATGCCCAAATTTATTCAAGATGAATTGCTTATCGTGATTTTTATTGTTATATATATATACTTGGATTATCATATTTTAGAGTTTTAGAATCGAATAAGTTGAATTTCCAAGTTCAAACAAGAAAACCCTTAAGTTTGACCTTCATATGCGCGCGTGCCGAAAAGGCCCCGACAGGCACATTAATTTGATTAATTGGAGATTTTAAGAACATGATATTAGACTACTAGTAATGTACTATTAATGTACTAGGGAAATTATCTCAGAGGTTTAGTGCACAAAAGTTGCAAACGAGCGCGAAAATTGGACACGCGAAGATCCTAAACGGACCTAGCATGAGTTGACACTTAGACTTAAGGCACCAATTCTCTCCACTTTCATTACAATACCTGATTTCATTCTCTCTCCTCTCGTCACTCTCTATTGGGCCGAAGATGGGAAGAAAAAAATCTAGCCAAAATCCTCACAAACTTGCTTCAATCCACCTCCAAATTTCATCATCCATTAGAGGGCTTTGATCCTAGCTTGGAAGAGGGGGCTGTTCATCGGTTTTCTTGGAGGAATTTCGGTCAAGATTTCTGCTCTAAAGCTGTCCAACTAAGTTCTTGAGGTAACTCACTCACCCACACTTCAATCTTGCAAAATTATAGCTCAAATGGAGCAAAGGTAGCCTGGGTTTGCAACCTATGGTAGAATTTGGGTTGATTGGTTGAGTAATTATGTTCTTGCAATTTCATGACATGCTCGAGGGTTTGAGGATGCTTATTGGTGGCTGATGTGATGAATTAACATGTTGTGGTTGCTGATATTGTGCTATGTTACATGTATATAGAATGATTGATGGAATGAAGTTGGAAGAAAGTTAGAAATTTGGAGAATGTATTGTCTGAAATTTCTGACCTGCTGCCCGACTTTCTTGTTTGCTGCTGCCCTGTAATTTCGAATATTTTCTGGTGCTAATTGAGCTTCCAAATTGGTGTGGATATGTTGTGCTATGTGTATTGTGGTTGTCTACCAAAAATCAACCCAAATGGTTGGTTAAATTTTGAGTTACAAGTAAAGAAGCAAAACTGGAACAAGCTCCAGAATTTTCTGACCAGCAACATTTGTGTAGCTATAACGTTTTGCTCGTTGATCGAAATTGAGTGCCGTTTGTGGCATTTGAAAGTAGACTCTTAGAGCTTTAAAATGGTACCAAGCTCATTTTCTAGTTCGTCCCGAGCGATTCGTGGCGAGTTTTGAAAGTTGGCTGTCTGTTTATTACTGTTCATCCGAGACTGTCCAGAAAATCCATTTTGTTGCTTGATTGATTTTGAACCGCTTATGTCTGGATTTTGGAAATGATTTCTTCTACATAAATATATCCTTGTGAACCTAGTTTCTAACACCACCAACCGTTTTCAATATCACTGAGAATCGAGTAAGATACGGCCTAATTAGCGAAGTGCATTAAATCTGGAAAATTTCTGGAAAGGCCAACAGTCCAGGAATTTTAGCGAACTTCAACTTTTTATTTCTTGAGCTAGGAACATCGGAATCGAGTTCTGTTTTTTTCATTTGAAACCTGGATTGGACTTTACATATATCAAATTTCAAAGGCTGGTTTTGATTCTATGATTTTTAGCGAAATTCCAAAATTATTGGAAAAACTTGGACTGTTTTGACCTATCTTCAATGAATAGTAAACTTTCTTGGAGAAATTGACTTGTTTCTGATTTGATTCTTGGAAAGTGACCTTCTACAAAGTTGTTATGCTTCGAATGAAGTTTTTGACGGTGTAAAATTTTCCATTTTTAGACTTTCCGAACTT
Source organism: Coffea eugenioides (assembly GCF_003713205.1). Taxonomy (NCBI): domain Eukaryota; kingdom Viridiplantae; phylum Streptophyta; class Magnoliopsida; order Gentianales; family Rubiaceae; genus Coffea; species Coffea eugenioides. The sequence goes on from NC_040039.1 coordinate 3,835,007, forward strand.
CCGGACTGATATTTCCAAGAATGACTCGAAAAGTGAAAATTTCCAATTTGGACCTAAATGTTCTTTTAAGGGCCTAGGTTACATTTTTACAACTCTTAGAGCATTTCAAACCTATTTTCATGGTGAACTTGAGTTCACCTATCACTTGAGACCTCATTTGAAAGTCGGTTCCTTATGAACTGAAATACTTTGGAAACTTGAATTTTGGAGTCAAAATTGACTATTTCTTTTCTTTACACGAATACTGTATGGCCTGGAATTTGAGATACAATGCATTATTGCATACTTTCAGGATCTCAAGAGGACTTCGAGGGAACTCCCGGCGAAGCGTCTTAGAGCTAATTTCTCAAACTTTGACTTTTGATACTTGGTGAGTATCAAGTGCATGTGAAGTGTTTAAATGAAATGATTCTTGTACTTGCTAGTTAATGAGACTAGGGCGTACTTTATCGCCCTTGTCCTCTCTTTCATGAGATTGCTTACTTGATAAGTGAAACGTGTTACATGTGAATGCAAATGAAAGTGTTTTTCGTGAGCATTGAGCGGCAGAATGTATCATGCCCTTTTTGGGTAGGAGGTACTGCTCATCCCATCTCAATGCTATGACCAAATCTTGTCGATTGGAGTTTCGTCTCATCGACCTAAAAGTGAATAGGGGGGACGCCCCAACCCATTGGCTAGCCTTGTAACTCGAGCCGGCAAGGGTTTGGTCGAGAAACTTGGTGCACCTTGGGAAGTGTTATAGCTTGATCCAAATAAGGGGTCTTGCTAGGTATACTTGTTAAGTGATACCACCTACATGCTTGTTTGGTTACGGATCCAAGAGGGTGTCATGGTGGCTGGAGGTAGTAAGTGGAGTTCTACATGGATAACTGTGAAAGTTGACGGAGGGTCAACTACCTGAGCTTGGATCGCGCGTGGATTAGCTCCTGAGAGCTTCCGTATCCTTTTATTGTGATTAAATTCCCTAGTTGCTTAATGTTTCGCAGTTACTTGTTACTCGAGTTATTGCTTTATATTGTGTCTTTACTAGCATGCTTGCATGTTATTCCCTTGGCCTCACTGAGCGTTAGCTCACCCCAATTTGTTTTCCTTAACAGGTTTGGAAGTAGAAGTTCTGAGGCTTAATTAGTGACCCCCAAAAATAATTTTTCCTCACAGGGCTCGAGGCCAAAGAAAGCGCTTGTATTGAGTTATTAGTGCCTGAAGGGATATCTCATATATAATTTGAATTCGACTCACTTGATAAGTATTTGATGTAATTATTTGAAAACTAAGGACTTTTGTCTTATTCGAGGAATGATACCCTTACTTGAGATTTGTAATGTATATTATCTCGCTCTAAGTTTGAAAAATGTTATTTCGTTTATTCTTGAGGTTGTACCCTATGTTATTGGATGTGAGTGATGTATTTTATTTGAGAACTGTAGTGAGTCCCGGCGAGAGCTGGGCAGGCGGTCCGCCGAGCCCTTTGGTTCGCCTTAGTGGGAGGTGAGGCTGTCAAAAGAAGGGCAACGGGACTTCCCTGAAGTCGTCAAAACAGTGGCGGGTTAGGCCCAAATGGAGGCGGAAAGCCCGCGTGCTGCATAAATGCTGCCAGATTCTGGGGACTCAAGACAGAAATAAGCAAAATAGAACTCAAGTGATACCAAAAATGACCCCAACAGAGCAGTGAATTCAACCAATTTGAATAAGTAAAATACGGTCAGAAGTGCTTCCCAAATAACCATAGAGAATGACAAAAATTTTCCACCCAAAGCCTCTTCAAGTGTCTCCAATTGGACAAGAACAACTCAGTCATAGATCCCCAACAGCCAATTAGGTAGCCAATCACAGAGGATTAATAAATTATATGCAAACTACCACAATCAATACCATTGGTGCATGCACAGGTAATAACCAATTCAACCAGTCAACCCAAACTACTGAGAAATCCCAACCAACACCAAACAGTACCAGCATTTAGAGGAAACCAAAATGGCAATCAATTTGAACATAACTCCCAAATAATTCCTAAATAACATGTGGGAAATCAAACAAATCAACCCTACTAGTGCAGTACAAGGCAACCAAGTAAGAAAAAGGCAACAACAATTAACGAACTATATTTTAGAAATTGATGTCCTAGAGAATTAATTAACAGTAGGGAAAATACAATACCTCCACCTATCAAAATTAGACAGGTAGTGACGGCGCGGCACGGTCGGCGGCGTACGGCAGCAGAGGTGGTGAGAGCTGTGGAGTGTGGTTGACGCCACGCGTGAGGGGGAGCAGGGCTGCCCACGGGGTGGCCACGCGTGGTCCTAGGCTGCGCTTGGGCGAGAGAGAGAGAGAGGAACAGCGGACGTTGGAGGCTGGGCAGCGGCGCGCATCACAGGCTGAACGAGAAAGGAGGAGAGAGAGACGCGGCTCTGGTGGAGGGTTGCGAACGAGGTGGCGCACGCTGGTTGAGGCATTGCCATGTGCGTAAGGGACAAAGGGGCGGCGTGCGACAGCAGCCGTGGGAGAAAGGGCAGGGGAGCGGTGAACAGCGGCGGCGGTCGTTCGCAAGGGAGGCAGCGTATGAAGGAAAAAGGAATCGGGGAGGAAGAAAGAAAGAAAGGAAGAAGAAAGAAAGAAAAAAAAAAAGAAAAGAAAAGAAAAGAGAAAAGAGAAAAACAAAAACAAAATAGTTTTTGGGTTTTTTTTTTCATTTTTGAAGTTACGGTCAAACAAAAAATTTCTTTTTTTTTTGGAACAAAATGTATTTTCGAAATTCAGAATTTGAAATGAAAATGGCCTCGAAATTCTTTGAGGTTTGAATGCTCATCTTTCTTGCGAACATGACGCGGACATGTCAAGAAGGTAAGAACCCTTCTGATGAAGAGCTTTCCATGTGACTCGGCGTGGGCACGTCATGAGGATGGAAACCCTTTTGACCAAGCACCAGGAAGTCGCATTGTGCCACGCGCCTAGTTGACGCGAGTGCGTCAAGTCAGAGAGATACCTACGAAGAATCAAAAACGAAAATTGAAGCCAGAAATCTGTCAAACTCAATGAAAACATATTTAACCTATCAAACAAAATTGAATAAACAACTAAAAGAAATTGAGTTGCCTCTCAATGAGCGTCTTTCTTTAACGTCTTTGACTAGACGTTAAACACCACTCTTTAATATGGATGTAATTCAATTTTTCTTGTAATCGATGGCCCTCCTCTGGGATCCAAATAACTTTTGAGTGCAGCTTTCTTTCTTAATTTTCTATTCCTTTTCAACTTATAAATTGCTTTCTTCCCCTGATACTTGTTCGCAGCAATTTTGAATTTATCCCTACAAGCAAACTCAGAAAATTCTTACACAGAGAAATTAATAGCATGAATAGCAAACACAGAGTGAGAGTTAACAGGATGTTCCATTGTATCAAAAATATTAAAATTGACTATTTCTCCATCAAATTTCATGGACAAGGTACCCTTATTAACATCAATTTTTGTCTGCGCTGTGCTAAAAAAAAGTCTACCTAGTAGCAAAGATGAGGGGTCAGGGGAATGATCATCATCCATGTCAAGTACATAAAAGTCAGATGGGAATACCAAATCATTAATTTTGACCAACACTTCCTCAACCAACCCATTAGGGTATGCATTGGTTCAGTCAGCTAACTGAATTATTATCCCAGTTTTTTTTAATGGATCTAGGTTCAGAGAAACATAGATAGATTTAGGCATTATATTAATCGATGCCCCTAAGTCCAGCATGGCCTTCCTAATCAAAGTGTTGCCTATCTTACAGGGGATAGTGAATATATCTGGATCCCCACATTTCGGTGGGAGTTTCCTTTGTAGAACCGCTGACACATTCTCCCCCACGATGACCCTTTCATCTCCCCTCAACCTCTTTCGGTTGACGCACAAGAGTCTCAAAAACTTTGCATACTTCGGCACTTGTTTGATTGCATCTAAGAGGGGGATATTGATCTCAACCTTGCGGAACACCTCCAGAATCTCCTTTTCCTTATCCTGTCTCTTCGGTTTCTCCAACCTGTTAGGAAAGGGAGGTGGGTTAGTTTTAACTGTAATGACTGGGTCTGGGAGTACCTTTGAATTTGTGCCATTGCTGTTCTCCTTCTCAAGCTCATGTTCGATCCTCTCATCATCTTTGTCCTTTGGAACCGTGGGTTCAGGCCCCTGAACCTCCTTCCCGCTCCTTAGGGTCATCGCACTTACGTTCTTCGAGTTCACTTCAGGTTGAGACGGCAATTTACCTTGAACTTGAGATTCTAAACGGTTAATTGCTATCGCCATCTGACTCATCTAACTCTGCATTGCTTGCATCTATCCCAGTTGATTCCTCATACTTTGCAGGTCAGAGTCCGTCTTTTGTTGATTAGCAATCAATTGCTTCATCATCTCCTCCATGGACGGACTTGAGTTTGAAGGGGGTGGTGGTGGTGGGCGCGACTGATACTGCTATTGATGCACCGGCTATCTATTTGGTGCAAAATTGGGCTGCCTATTTCCTCCATAACTGAAGTTAGGGTGATCCCTCCAACCCGAGTTATATGTATTCGATTACAGGTCATAGGCCTTTCTTGGAGCGGGCGCTTGACTAGTCATGTTCACTTGCTTCGCACTTTCATCTTGAATCATTGGGCACATCTCTGTAGAATGGGCCATAGCAGTACAAATCCCACACACCTTGGCCTGTGATGCATTTCTTACAGCCAGTTGCCTAACAAACGAGGTTAACTCCGTCAATTGCTGATGGATAGAAGATGTCTCTACCTCATTTACCTTGCGTATCGGGACATCCTCCCTCATACCGAACTGTTGTGAATTCTAGGCCATTCCCTCAATTAGCTCCCACGCTTCTCGAGGGATCTTGTTCACCAATGCCCCTCTACTTGCAGTATCAATTATACCCCTATCTTTGAAGAGTAGCCCCTCGTAAAAATATTGTATGAGCAACTGCTCACTTATTTGGTGCTGAGGACACTTGATAAACAACTTCTTAAATCACTCCTAGTAATCACAAAGTGACTCCCCTGGGTGCTGCTTGATATCACAGATCTCCTTTCTTAGACTTGCGGCTCGAGACGCGGGAAATACTTGTCTAAGAACTTTTTCTTCAGTTAGTCCCACGTAGTGATACTACCTGGTGGTAGGTAGTAAATCCAGTCTTTTGCAGAGTCCTTCAAGGAGAAGGGGAATGCCCTCATTCTAATTTGTTCTTCTGTGATTCCTAGGGGCTTCATACTGTTGCACATGACATCAAACTCCTACAAGTGCTTGTAAGGCTCTTCACCAGGCAAACCGTGAAAAGATGGCAAAAGATGAATTAGATCAGATTTGAACTCAAATGGAGTGTTATCATTTAAATTGGGGAAGGTAATGCATAAAGGCTGTTAATTTAAATCAGGTGCAGCCAACTCCCTTAGTATTCGTGCATTAGCCATAGTCACTTCTTCTCGATCCGAGTCACTCGAAGTATCACCAAACGGACTTGTTGCTTCAACTTCCGGATCAAGTCTATGAGATGCAGCACTAGACTGCTCCTCTCTGAGCTGTCGGGTCTCCTTTCGTGCTCTCCGCGCGGTCTTCTCTACCTCAGGGTCGAAAATTAATTCACCTGTACGAGAAGAACGCGGCATACACTAAAAAACACCATAAAATTAGAACAAAAATGAATTTAAAAAGAAACAAATAACTGACGCCAGTCCCCGGCAACGGTGCCAAAAATTGACAGGTTGTCGAATCTATGCAATAATAAAAATCTACTCAAACTAAGTTAATTTCTGTAGATAGTGATAAACAGGGTCGAATCCACAGGGATTGGGGATAATTGTCTCTTTTGAAATCCAAAGTGGCACGGGGGTGTTTTTGTATAAAGGATGACAGTTAAAGTAGTTCAACTAATAATAAAATAGTCAACTAAAAAATAAATGATAATTCACTAAAATTACAGTAACAATAATTAAAGGTCTAGCCAAGAAATAACTTCATCAATGGTTTACCTAATTGATCATCGATGCAAAAGCAATTTCAATTATTTATTAATAAATAAGTTATAGCTGCCAAACAAGCGTTGACAGTCAACCCCTCCTTATTGTGTCGGTGACTAAGGTACGCCCGTTAATCACTACTCTAATTGAGGAATAATCTTAGGTACGCCCGTAAGATTTAATTCCCCAATTGCCTTACGTATTAGAGGAGCCCTATTCTAACCAAATAACACACTACCAGGGTTATTTCAGGTTAGCCCGCGTATTCCCTGACAGAAGTTTAATTATGCCAGTTGTCACTATTTCAAGGCAATTAAACAATTACGAATTTAATGCCACAATTGACAATAGATTACCCAATCAATTAAATATTCAGATTCAAGACAATCAATTAATTGAATAATCATAAGCACTGTAATCAGAGAATATGCGAATATTAATAAATAAAAGGAAAAGATCAAATTAAATCGATCTCACAATTTTAGGTAACCCGAAACATACGTTGTTTCTTGGCTAGAAAAAGGGATTTAGTTCATCCCCAATGAGGAACACCCACACGAAGCGGAAGGAACAATTGCGGCCTTTGTCATTGATCGGGAGAATTCAATTTGCTCGAATTACAAAGGAAAAGCAAGCCACGACGATTGATTCAATTGCACCTAATTGTTCCAAGCACATGCGGCAGGAGAACCACAAAGGATGAAAGGCTAAAGTCAAAAAGAAAATTCCTACAGGGAATGATTTCTTTGCCTTCTATGGCCTCTGACATACGGGAATTGAAGCTAAACAAAAGCCAATGATAGGGCATAATTTGTTGTTAATTTTATGATTAATTTCCCTCTTTGTCCTTGCCAAATATTGTTTTAATTGTTGAAATGTACTTATATTTGGTATTTGGCCCTAATTACAGGAAGTGGAGCAAACAAGTGCTAAAAAGGAGACTTTATTGAGAAAAACACTCCATACATGGGAAGTTCTAAAAGGAAATACAAGCCGTGCTCCACAGGATGCTACAAAAAGGGATTTCCTATCTTTATGCTGAAAAGGGTGGACTTGTACTAGGAGTCTTACGGGTAAAGAGGAAACTAAAAACAAGGACTTTGGTAAAGCTCCAATTCTTTGGCCCTTGGACTCTCAATTCAGTGGGGACCACTAGAGATGCATTAGACTTTCTTTTGGCTTTAAAAAGGGAGAAACGTACAGGAGATTTTCTTATCAATAGTTTTAGCTTAGCTTTTAGCATAGTTTTAGTTTTCTTTTCTTTCTTGGCTCTTTTGATGGCCTGAACCTCAGTTAAATTACGGGGAGATTTTCTCATAAGGCGTGGCTAAGTTTCTGATCTAGTCGAGGAACAACGGAGGACTTGGTTCTACTAAATTTGTGAGATCGAATTAGTTTTTATTTATTTCTATTATTCACTGGTATTTGTCTATCTTTTGCTTTATGTTCATATGGTTGTTTTATTATTCGATTATCCAGGGCCCGGATTCTAGATTAACTCAATAACCCGAAGCCAATTAGGGTAGTTAAATCCGTAATTGTTTAATTATTCTAAACTGGTGGCAACTGGCATGATTGGGTTTGTGTCAGGGAGATAGACAGGCTAACTTAAAGAGACCCTCGTAGCGTGTTGATTGGTTAGAATTAGGCTCTTCTAATTATTCATGCAATTAGGGAATTGAACTTCTATGGTCGTATCTAGGGTTGTTTCCTGATTAGAGAAATAGTCAACGGTCGTACCTTGGCTATCGACAAATTGAGGAAGAGTTGGTTGTTTATCGCGTGTATGACAACTATAACTAATTTATCAGATAGTAACTGGAATAATCCTTGCATCTGTGATCGAATTAAGTGAACCATCTCCGAAGTTATCTCTTGGCTAGAGTTCGTCCATTATTATTTTTATTGTGATAATTAGTTATTTGAGTTGTAGTTATTTTATTTTATTTTAATTTATTCCAAGTATTTTAGTTACTCTCATTTTCAAAAACCCCTCATAACTGGAACTTGAGAAGAAATTAAATTATCCCCAGTCCCTGTGGATTCGACCCTGCTTATCGCTATATACAGAATTTGTATTTTATTTGAGCAGGTATTTATTATTGCACAGGCTCGACACCCTGTCAATTTTTGGCGCCGTTGCCGGGGACTGGTGCCAGATTAATTTGTTTCTTTTTGAGTTCATCTTGTTTTGGAGTACAGCTAGAAACAAGATGACATTCCAGACTGAGAACGTTGATGCAAAACTGATAGTGGACAAAGCACAACAAGAATGGATTGAATATGAAGCTGAGAATGAAACAGATACAAGAACAAATGCATCATCAGAAGTGGACAGACAGATAGAGCAGGGATGGGAGCCACCTAAGGAAGGAGTGATTAAGATAAATACAGATGCAGCAATCTCAGCTAAAATGGTAACGACAAGCTTGGGGATCATAGCTAGGAACTAGCGTGGAGAGATTGTGAAAGCGAAAGGAATCACTGCGAGGAGGAGAGGGGAAGCAGCCACAGAGGAAACGCTAGCTATAAGAGGTGCGCTGGAAATGACAAAAGTTGCAGGGTGGACAAACATAGAGGTCCAATCTGACTGTAAAAATGTTGTGAGCCAAATTAACACAGGCAATGTTCAAGAGTGTAGCTTACAAACAATCCTGCAATACATTGAGGACCTCAAACAGATTTTTGACTGTTGTAGATTTTCTTTTGTTCCCAGAACTGCAAATGGTTGTAGCCATTCTCTGGCTCAATTTGCAGTCAAGTTGATTAGGAAGGTTGAGTGGGAAGGCTCATTCCCAACATGGCTATTAGATTTAGCCAGAAAAGATATGGGGTTAGTTACCTCTTTTTGTAATTAACTCTTGTATTATCAAATGTTAATATCTATAACAATGCTAACGTTTGTTGGAAAAAAAAAACCAAATATAAGCGAAATCCATCAATAAAAATAATATTTGGCTAAAATCAAAGGAAAAATAATCAAAAATTAAATAGTAATTTTGCACCCTATCAGTGCATTGTTTAGGCAAGAGCAAAACATCCACTAAACCCTATGCAAAAACCATGACTAAGGAGCTACCATAACTCATGAACAATGCAACAAACTCTATACACTTAATACGGGATGTTAATTGAAAAATTGCCATTTATATTTTTTGGAGAAATATATTCAATTCATAAAAAATTTTCTGAGATGCCACAGACAAAATCTGAAATGCATATTCTGCCATTTTGCGATAGAAATTTGCCAAACTTCAGAATTTGACCGGATTGGTCATAAATTTGGGCACACTATCCTATTTGTTCATTTCTAGATTTCGCTTTCTTTTCATATTTCAGATGCTCTTTTTCTTAAGCAACAGATTCAATACCTCTAGGACCTAATCAACAGATTCAACATTGTAGGACCTTCAAAGGAACATCATTTATGTATCAGATAACAGTAATTTGGGGAAAACTATAAAAATATTTTACAAATGGCCCGGCTAACAGAAAATTGGACCACATGATAAGATATCAAGTTGTATTACATGAAGTTGTTTGTTTGGTTGTTCGTTTTTTTTTTTTTGGTAATAATAATCAGTATCAAGTGCCACGGGATAACAATGCGAAACCTTTCTACATCAAATTTCTTTTGTTTTTCATCTTAGACTAGTCGCCATCACCCTATCAACTTATGATGTGGAGAGAGCATTAATGTAAACAATGGTTAGGTGATGAAAATTGGATGTCCAATTGAAAATTAGCCTGCAAAACATGTTAGAATGTCATTATGGTGCATTTAATGACCACATGATAAGACACCATGAACACTTAAATGTTTCTCTCATCAGCTATATGCCAAATTAATATGTAGAACAAGTTACCAAATAGATAAGATATTATGAATACTTAATTGTTAATTAGGTTGTCTCTCTAAATCAATCAATCACTCTAATGCTCCGCTTCTCCAACTTCTCTATATAGCTCCTTTTCTTTCAATCCCTTCCTCATCGGGAGGGAGACCATGGTGGTATCTATCCCATAGGTTTCGTTTTTGTTATTTTTCTAATAAAGTCTCCCTTAAATTTTCTTAGTGGGAGATCTCTTTTTCTCCTGGGGTTCCTAGTGAAAATTTTGTTCTCCTAATAGTTTTTAATGAGATTTTGTGTTATTTTTCCTTGTTTTTTGGTTTAAATTTGAATTTACTTTAGATCTAGTTGTCAAATCTGAATTTATTTCAGATTTGGGTCAATGTCAACAGATTTCATCATCTTTATTGGAGGTTATAATTGTTGATTAGCAGATTTGACGATTTGCAATACGCACAGAGTGGGCTGCGGGCTGCAGTGATTTATTCTATGAGGAGATGATTTTAAAATTGATGATACTTTTTATATCTGTTCTTAATTTCTCAAATCTCTTGTATCTATTAAATTGCAAATTTGCAATTTTAGTACATGTTTTATTTGTCATTAGGACAACGATGTATATCAATTGTGCTGGACAATTTCCAACAATCTGTTAATGAAATATGTTTTGTTATCTAAAAATGAATACTTAATTGTTTCTCTCATTAATTAAATGACAAATAATTCTGTAGGAGAAGTTACTACACATAATACGCAAAGATAGATAAGCATAGAATTTGATAAACACATAATATGCAAAGATACGCAAAGATACTTAATTCGAGTTTGCTATGTATGTTTGTTTTTGTTTCAGAGAGTGAAATTTCGGAATTTTTACGGTTGACTTTTGTTTGTTTTTTTTGTTTCTGTGTCAGAGAGTGAAATTTCTGAATTTTTACGGTTGACTGTTGTTTGTTTTTGTTTCAGAGAGTGTCTGCTGATGCTGAATGGTAACTATTCTTCAAACTTAGTAATTAGAATGTGAATAAGTACTATTTGGCACATGTTGAATTTGGCACCTACGATTAAGTCTTCTATAAATGGTCCATCATTCGGCAGCCAAAATCACCACTGCAAGACTCCTAAAACAACTAAAAAAAAAATATTCAACATGGCTGCTAGTTTACGACCCCTCTTCTTAGCAATAATATCCCTGCTGATGATTTCATCCTTGATCAGCTCCTCAGAAGGCGAAGGGGTTGGGTTCTACTGGGGCCAAAGTCTTCATGATGAAAACCTGGCTGAGATGTGCAACAACAGTATGTATCGCTACGCGGTTCTCGCCTCCCTAAATTTGGAGGGTAACAAACCAGTCTTGAGCATAGATGACAAGTGCAATCCGAGCTACCCGGCTGGCTGCGCCTACCTAGGTCATATGATAGATTTCTGCAAGGCTCAAGGCATCAAAGTATTACTTTCCCTTGGTGGGAGGCCTGATCTTTCTTCTGATGATGCTCACAATGTTGCAGAATATATCTGGAACAATTTTTTGAGTAATAATTCAGGCCCTGGTCCTCTCAATGCTACTGTAGATGGAATAGACTTCCGTATCCAAAGCGGATCAAACCAGAGTCTGGATGTTCTCGCCCAGGCACTCAGGAATTATAGCACACCTGAAAGAAAGGTGTACTTATCTGCAGCACCACTTTGTCAAATTCCTGACTATTATCTTGACGATGCTATCAAAACTGGCGTCTTTGACCACGTGTGGGTGCAATTTTTCGGTGATCCTTCATGTAAATTCTATCCACCCATTTGGATTGCATGGTATTGTTATCTAGACAAATATAATACTACATTATCCCTGGGAATAACTAGAAATCCCGACACTGACGGTTTCATCCCATGTGATGATCTATTTACAAGGACGTTCTTTGTGGTGCAGTTTCCCAAATTTGGAACGCTCATGGTGTTTGAGGGCAGATACGAGTGCAATTTTAGTTCTGGTGTACTTCTGGCTTCTGGTAAAAAGTCCATGAATAAGTTCTACGCCATCGACTAAGTTCCTCTCGTTACCTGCTGAGTCTGAGAGGAATGAAATGTATAACTATGGGTTATGAATTCCCAAATTAAATAAAATGTTGCGTTATCTCTTGCATGAACTACAGTATTAAACATTGTTTCGCTGCATCTTTTAGATTAGTTTCAAGAAATCAGAGCTTGTTAATTTTCTTATTAGATGAATTTTTCAAAACAAAGCACCCAATTAGTCCTCTTAACTTTTTTTTTTTCAAACCACTTTTTGTCATTTGACTTCAATTTGAGACATTGTGATCCTTTGACTTTTGTTTTTGGATCAACTTGGTCGCCCAACTTTTACGGACCATCTTAAGAGGGGCAAAGTGGTCAAGTTATATTTCTGACCACCGTACCAGGTCTTAAAATTGATTTAAAAAAATGAATGCCCAGAAATTTGCAAAAAATACAAATCAGAGACGAAAAAAATGCTTAGGAAATTTTTTTTTTTTTAAAAGTCCGGCTCAAACTTTTCTTTTCTTTTTTTTTTTTGGGTGTCAAACCGCATAACTCATACACAAATCATATTCTATTCTATAATCAGGGAGGGTCTAACAAGGCATTTACAATTTACAGGGAGGGCCCAATTCGTAAGCATTTACCTTAGGGGCAATTTTTTTTATTGTAAGCATTTTTTTTTCTTTTATCCGTGATATGTAGTACTGACTTTTCAACGGGGAAGCAGAGGAGGAAGCGACAGCTGAGAAGAAGTTATCAAAGGACCAGCAAGCATCAAAATCGAGATCAAGATCCATGATTAAAGAATCTCCGTCGGGCGGCTGAGCAGGGGAAGTCAAAAGCCCCTCCGACTTCTTGTGCCGGGCAATATTCTTATCTGGCTCACCCATTTCTCCTTTTTGGTCCCTTAACTTAAATGTTCTTTTTTGTTTCTTCCCGGGCGATTACAGGCAGAGAAAGGAAGGGGAAGGGGAAGGGGAAGTGGAAGTGGAAGGAGAAGGAGAGAGAGGGACGGAGAGGAAGTGGGAAGATGGGATGAGGAGAAGTGACGGTAAAATTTGGAGGGAGGTGTTGTGGTGACCGGGGTTGAGTCCATTTGTAATATTGGAATCTAATACTAAAACATAACAGTCGGGTATTTGCCTATTTGACAAACGATAACATTTTATATATGTATTAACACTTGATCTTACAAGAGCTAATTACAAAAAGGGTAACTACCCCCCATATCTTTTCTAGCTAACATTGAAAGCCAAGTTGGGAATGAACCTTCCCATTCAAAGTTTCTAGTTGCCCTTGCTGTGAATTGAGCCAATTCGTGACTACAGCTATTAGCAGATCTAGGAACAAAAGTGAAAACGCAACTTTCAAATCTTCTCTTCAGGACCATGCCACAATGTCTTCCAGGATTGTTTGAAGTCTACATTCCTGAACATTGTCCATGTTGATGAGGCTCACAACATACTTGCAGTCAGATTGGACTTCTATGTTTGTCCATCCTGCAACTTGAGCCATTTCTAGCGCCTCTCTGATTGCTAAAGCTTCCTCAGTGGCAATTTGGGGGTGGGGGACTACTGGCAATTTGCATCACAAAAATGAATAAAATAGTAGTGATCCCTCACTGCCTCCCTCGCTTCCTGTTGTACAAAATGCAAATGCTGCGGTGTGTTGGAACTTCCAACACACCGCAGCATTATTATTATTATTTGTTGATTTATCTTATTATTTTATTTTATTTTAGTTTGTTAACTTGCTCATTTTTTAGTATTATCAATTTATGATAAGTTTTAGTCTCTTTTCTTATCTTTCTAAAATGAAATTTTAAATTTATATATGAAAAAAAAGTTAGGGGTTCAAAATTTTTGGATTAAGTTTTTATATTGACTTTTATAGTACTTAGTTCAAATTTTTTTATTCTTATTATTCAATTATTAAATAATATGTAATTTTGCGACATAGAGTATAAATGGAAAAAAATTGGTAATTAGGCTTATTGAACATTATAAGTAAATATTTAAAATTAATAATGGATACAAAAAGCGGTATAAATTGATAACTTAGTTTGCAAAAATAAATTTAAATGAGTTTACAAAAAATTAAAAAAAATGGGTTATAAATGGATAATTGGATTACCCAATTCATTTTTTGACTTACCCATTTATACCTATCTAATTAAATGGGTATAAATGGGTTGACTCACTTACACCCATTACCCATTTTATCCAACCCAAACTCGCCCAAGTCACCCATTTTGACACCTCTAGTTGGAAGAAAGAATTTTGTCCCGAGAAGACTTGAAATCAATCGTCAAGAATGAATGAAGGAAGATGGTGGTATTATTATTGGGTTGACATTCACACACATATATATATATATATATATATATATATATATTAGATGACTAACGTGGCACAATAATAATGCGGAGTAGTTTTGAGACAACATGTCCTCAAAATATAAAGTGGATAGGTTAAATTGATCCAATAATAAAAGTTAAGAGACGATATAGACCCAAATTAAAGTTGAATTACCAAAAGTGGCTCAATAAGATAATTGGAAGACTATTTGGGCCATTTGCCCTTATTTTGTATATAAAACTTCAATTGATCATTCAAACCAAACATCAAAGAAAAAATGACCCTCCTCTTTCTTGCAAATCTCAACAGTGTTTGGAGTCATGTTCAAACACAGAATTATACTAAAATTCCAAGACACAAATCTTCAAATAATTTAGAGTTATTATTTTCAATTCTGGCATCATAAACTGAGTTGCACAAGCATTTCATGAATTGCTGAAAACAAATTCATTTTGAATTCAACTTTTTTTATATTTATACATAATTCTTTTATTTATTTACGTGTTTATTTTGCTTTTATTCATAATTGTTTGGGGGTGGGTAAAACTGAAAACTAAAGTATGAAATTTGAATATTGAAATTCTAAGTGTTCAACCTTAACTTACTCAGTTTTTAAAATTATGTGTTTGATAATCAATTGAACTTTGAAAATGGAGTAAAGATATTCTTTTCCATATGGCCTAAAAAAATCCTATCAATATGCAGTATATAGTTTAATACAATTATACTTTAATTTTACATTGAAAATAAATGTTTGAGAGATAGAAATGTGTTAAGAGAAGGTATTCTGTATTTGTGAGAAATAAGGACGGAGAAAGAGACTGTGTCTTGAAACTGTGCACCAGGAGGCCTTGAAAAGAAGCTTGTGGGAAAAATTCTTAACTAATCTGGTGCCAAATGCAAACGCAACTCAAAACTCAAATCTTAGGGTTTATTTTTTAGATTTCCTCAAATTTTATCAAACCAAATATTCTTTTTTTTTTGTAATAGAAATATTTTCGCTCCACAAAAAGGAGAAATACAAACCAATTTATTCATTATAGTTCAAATTTAGATGATTAACAGAATTGTTTTACTAGTGGTAGTGCAAAATGGTTTTACATGTTTTAAGAAATTATGCCATAACCAATCAAGATAATAACATTCAAGTAACCGATAATTTCACTTGCAAGAGTAGTGAATAATTCCATAACCCTAGGAGATTTCTATTGTTTTTTGGTTACTTTTATTTTATACTTGTAGTGCAGATTTAGTTTTCTCGTATTTGTGATGGTCTAAATAATAAAAGAGTTCGAAAACCATTGGCAATTGACAATCTTCCTTGTGGGGTCGACACTTAATATCCACTATACTAAATAAACGATCTGTATAATTACAGAAAATGGGGTGTTTAGATTTTATTACAGTACAACACATTTACCTAAGAAAATTACTTAGGTAAATGGGGTGTTCGAAAACGAAATTCTTTTAAGGGGGAGAGAGTGTGACGACTGGAAAATTCGCTCATATTTTCTTAAAATTCTCTTTTATTTTGACTCAATTACTTTATGATAGTTTTACTACTCATTTACTCCCTCAATAGTTGTAATGGATAAGAGATTTAAGAGTTTTACCCTTAGTTTTATAATTCGGGTAAATTAGGATTTTCGCGTATTTTGGCTGTGTGATCGTTTGGTGAGGTGTGTGTACTAAATTTGGTGGTTAAGAGTGAGTTTTAGATAAGAAAAAGTGTGTGATTAGAAGTGATAATAATAAACTAGTGAACCATAAGTAAAAACACAAGTATGTGCGAGTTAAGGAAAACGGCTTGAACTGACGTGCACCGTTTACTACCGAATGAGTGCACCACTTGAACACTACTTTATTACCTTAATCTCCTTATTATTAAGTGAGCAAATTCAGTCCCAAAATATTCTTAAGGCAGCCGAAATTTTGGACCAAAAATAAGAGAGAGAAAAGAAAATATTGAGATTCAATCTTGCAGCGACACTTGGCGCAATCCAACCAACTTTGACCCAAGGTTTCTTACCTTTCCTAAAACTCCAATTTTGACCACAATTTCTTCATTTCTTCACCTTGTCTTGGCCGAAACTTGAGGAAGAGAAAGGGAGAGAAAACTTCATCTTGCACTTCAATTTCAAGCCTCAATCTTGAGTTTCAACCGATAATCTTGCAAACTCCTCCACAAAAGTTGAGCACTAAGGAAGGTTTTTGGTGGAGTGATTTGGGAAGAGGAAGGTCTTGGCAGCCTATTTGCATAGGGATTAAGGTGACTTTGGCAAGAATTTTCCCTCTACTTCATATATGTATAAACTAGTAGCATAAAGTTGTAGTTTCGGTAGTTTTATGGAAAAATTTCATGGGTTGAAGAAGTGTTATGGAAATTTTCAGTTTTATGGAAAATTTTCTGCCTTTATATGATGCTTTATGATTGGCCATGGTTTGATAACTTTTTCATGTGTAATATTGAGGTTTTATGTGTTAGTTTAACTTGTTTAGAGGAAATTCCAGCTTTAGTTCCAAATTTCCAGCATTAATAGTAGAATCTGTCCTGTTTCTAACCTGTATATTCGTCCATGTTAGAGGCCAAATATGGTCTTGGTCAAAACATGAAAGTTGTAGGGAATGGAGTTAACTAGCTGCCTACAAAATTTCAGCTCAATCAGAGTACTGTAGTGTGTGAAATGACTAAAATACCCCTGACTGCCAAAAGCTTTATTTCACAGGCAGTTTTTTTTTTTTTTTTAACAGCAAAAGGAGTAGTTGGCCATTTTATTCTGCTCTCATTTCATTAATAGGAGTACAATTATACAAAGGAAAACAAAGTAATCAGCATGGGTCCAATTCATCAATTTTCCTAGTTCACATCTAAGCTGTAGTGAAGAAAGGACAGCTTGAACTTGTCTCAGCCTTGTGTTCATCTGACATTTTGCCCTTCACAAGACCTCCAAGTAGTTGTCCAGGATCATAAAAGAACTCCGCTTTCACAGCCTTAGAGTGCTCATCCAACTCAAAAATAGCCAAGCCAAAAAACTCAACAATTTCTCCCGTTGGGGCATGTCCTTTAAAAGGACCCTCCATGAAACCCCAGTGTCTGAACTTATACACGATCACTGGTGGTCCAGAATACACTTGAAGGATCTCTACAGCGAATCCACGAGCGAATGTAGCGGTGAAAACCTTCTGAGATGATTCAGCAGTTTCATTCGCAGGATTGTAAACCCGAAAGTTCTCTGGCAAGCCTGTCTGCAGGAACACATTGTAACTTCCTCCAAGCTTTTGAGCTTCTTCCAATGTCAAAGCTTTCCTCCCGTTGATGCCTAGAGTAAACTTCTTTGCATCAAGTGTTTTATACTCATCAGGATTGACTTTGTGGACAATTTCCATCTCCCATGTCTTGACCAGCCTCTGCACTTTCTCTTCAAGTGATCCAACAGGCCATATCTTAGTTCTGCCTTCTTCAAATAGTTTGTTAACAGCATCATAATTAGGAGGACCAAACCTCTAGGTGGTGTTCTTCACATCCTCTTCAGTAAGGTAGGATCTGTACTTGTCTCCTTCTGAGGCTAAGCAATCTGATATAAAAAAACTGTGAACAACGACGACATTGAGAGATGAAAGATTCCCCACTCCACTAGCCCCCAACATTAAATATCATCTAACTCACAGGCAGTTTTCTATTTTCTCTGAGATGACACATTTTGACCTGGAAAATGTACAAATTGGCAGTCAATGTCTTCATAAGACTTGTAGGTCTATGCTTAGCTTCGAAATGGAATAAAGTGTACTCCAATACGATAAGCGTAGCTTCAGTTGTGACCAAAATTTTATAAGACGTCAAATCTGCTGTTTAGCTATTTACCTTTAAAATTGGTTTTCGGTCACATTGCTAGACTTGTCTTGTAATTGTATGACATTGAGCCTATTTGAAGGGTTATTGTGTTAAGATTGTTTATGTGTGAAGTTGGGGCTGAATTGAGGAAAATAATGAAGCCATAAATTGCTAGAAAATGGCTAAATACAAAGGGCATGCCGCCCATATTTTCGCTCTAGGGTTAGACGAGTGAACTTGAGACTTGACTGACAACTCGAGGTTGAAGCGAAATTCCCTTGTTTATGGCATTTGATTTTTCTTTAGTAAGAGGTACATAAGTTGAAAAGTTTGCCGAAACTCGTACCCTTTAACAAGTAAAAGTAGCGACACTTAAAAAGACGATTTTCTCGAGTTTTTATACTAAGTGTTACTTCAAGAATATAAATTACTTCTCTATCGAAACTAAAAGAGCGAGCATGAGTTTTCTAGGGTTTGATAAGCCATATGACCACCACTTAAACAAGTTTTAATTATTTGATTTTCTTGAAGCGAAACTCCTATGTTTCGAAATTTAGAGAGTTTTACATTCTTAAATGATATTTTATCGCAGATTTGGACTCCAACCAAGGAGTTGGACTTGAACGTGATTTTTGAAAAGCACTAGACCTTTGGTGAGTGCTTCCAAATATCTGATTGAACTTGACACTTGTTTTCAATACTTGACCAATGTGATCGAATGATATGTGATTGGTATGGTCGGGCAAGGGTGTACTTTATCGCACTTGCCCGAATGAGATATGTACTTGTTTATTGTTACAATTGACTTGATATACTTGTGCTTGACTTGTAAGTACTGAGCGGCAGCATGTACCACACTCAATCCGAGTGGGAGGTGCCTCTCATTCCCGTCTCCGTACTTTTATCTTGATTCATTCGATTGGAGATGTTATCTCATCGAATTCTTGGGGACCCAAACCCTACTGGCTAGTTAATCGAGTCGAGCCAGCAAGGGATTGGTCGATTAGATAACGAACCATGGGTATCTAGTGTTGTCGAGTGGAGTGTTACCTCCTCGACTAATTGGTATGCTTGAGTATTACCACCAGTGTTTAGTTGGTATTCGGGCCCAGTAAGGGAGTTGAATGGTGGACGGATTGGGATTAAGCAAAGTACTGCTGGATTGGTTACTTTACTTGAAAGTTGACGGAGTGTCAACTAATACTTGATCAAGCTCTGGCGAAGCAATGGAAATTTGGCTCCTGAGAGCCATCTGTATCCTTATACTTTGATTGTTATTCGTAGTGTTATTGTTTCTTTTAGAAAAGAATTTTACACTCATTTATTTTGAGATTTGCTACTTGAAGTGTTATCGCTCTCTTTTATGAACTTGTTATGCTCGCTATTTTGCTACGTTGATAATTGTACTTTTAAATAATGGTCAACTTGCTATTTGGAACCTCACTAGGGTTTTAGCTCATTTCACGCCATTTGTTTTCCTTACAGGGGGTACGAGCGAGGCATGAGACTTGTACAGGTTAACGTAGTCTAGTTTTTGGATTTTGCAATTGTACTCGCGCTAGCACCCGACTAGGGTTGATTGTCCTTGGGTTGTAAACACTTTAACGTATTTGGGCGTGTATAAGGCTTGTAGCTGGATTTGAGCATCAATGTATATGTTAAGTTTGAAATTGTTGTTTCATTTCTTTTCTATGGTCGTGATATCATTTCTCGAGTTAAGCGTGAGTGAGTCCTGGAAAGAGTTGGGCAGGCGGTCCGCTAAACCCTGGGGTACGCCCTTGGGGGAGGTGGGGTCGTCACACCAACAGCCACCGATCATACCGAAAATCAACAAACCCTCTCCCAACGCACCATCGAATCTACCGTGCCCTCTCCCTAACATTCTCTTGTCACCTCCAAGACAAGGGCGGCCTCTGCACTTGCACTATAGAGGGATGACTCCTCCTAATGTATTCATCATGCATAAATTCCGTCCAAATAGACTCTTTTTTTTCTCAATCTCTACCACAACTTGTAGGCGAATGCTAAACTCATATCTTCAAAGGACCTTAGCCCTAGTCCTCCCTCTTCCAAAGGGTAACAGAGTTTCTCCCATGCCGTCCAAAGAATACTTTTGACTTCAACTGAGTTATCCCACAAGAAATCGTTACAAATTTTCCCCAACTTGGTAAATACAGCCTTTGGAGGCTACAACACCCGCAATAAGTACATAGGGATCAAACTAAGCACATGCTTAATGTCGCGCCCCACTTTTTGAAGTGTTGTTAAAGTAGTGTGTGGATATGTATGTGAACATGTGTGAAAGTGAAAATAAAAGGCCATGGGACTTGAAAATGCGACGATTTGGCCAAACAAAGTTCAAAAAGGGTTTTTGAATGGAAAATGGAGTCGCCACTTGGTATAGAGTTAGGGTGTACCAAGTCACCCAAAAAGTGATTTTTTGGAAAGCAAAGTAAACAAACCCCTTTTTAAGAACTTTTAGGTCTACGTAACCAAAACGAGGGATCGGGGGTCACATTTAATAAGGGAGAAGACAAAGGCAAAGCCTAAGGCACTCCCTTACCCTAGCCAAAACTAGTTGCGTGACTTAACCCTTCTTTTCC
Organism: Coffea eugenioides; assembly: GCF_003713205.1. Taxonomy (NCBI): domain Eukaryota; kingdom Viridiplantae; phylum Streptophyta; class Magnoliopsida; order Gentianales; family Rubiaceae; genus Coffea; species Coffea eugenioides. The sequence continues at coordinate 3,855,644 of NC_040039.1, forward strand.
TAATTTTTCTACCCAAAATATGCATTGCATGTTGGATATGACTAATGGATATGAAAAAGAAATGCAATCCTAAATCTAAAATGTCTCTTACGAGGCTTTTTGGTCCCGACCACATGAATTGTGGTGGCCAATAAGGAAAGTCCTCATAGAGGTCGCGAATGATGCAAATGAAGACTCAAATATGAGTGCAAGTGTGAAAATGTAAGAAAACGTGCATGTGTGCAAATGTAAGACAAGTGCATGTGTGCAAATTGAGAAAATAAAGGTGTCTGTGTGCAAATGGATGAAAATATGATAGTAGATACATATAAGTGCAATTGGGTGCAATTTGTGAGATAGAAAAACAAGTGACAAGAAGAAAGATGTGTGAACATGGCATTTGTATTGAGAAAGATATGAGTAGTGAGAAAATGTGGATAAAGAAGGTGAGGGAGTGACATGATGAGAATGAAAGTGTATGAACCTAGAGGAATGCATCAAGTCGGGTACGGGAATGACTCCTAATTTCACGACTTTAATTTTCCCTTTAATTAGAAGGAAGAACTAGCGTGCTAAGGTTATTTTGTAGCCACACTCGCTCGTTTCCCTTATCGAAAGGGGACTCTCAAGCAAATGTACCATATAACTAGCATGAAGATGCAAAAGCCTAAAATGAAGGGGAAAGGATTGGAGGAGCATTCGGAATGCTAGAAAACTAAGAAAAATGCATGAAATGTAGTGAAACATGCAAGTATGAACTAGCGAGGGAAATCCCTAAGGGTCTAGCGTTGGACAAGCCCATATCTATGAATTCCTACTAGCGTTGGACTAGTGGAAAACGGGACAATGAGCCACGACTAGCGTTGGACTAGTGTGGGGACGTGCCTTCATCCATCATATTCATCTACGACTATAGAAAGCAAGTAGACATGCAAATCATCTATAAACACGTAGCACATAACACTTAGCATGCTCGACTAAATGCAAGAGCCTAATAAAGCAAATTAACACATAACAACAAAAGCAAGCAATGAACCTATTACATTTGCTAACTAAAACAAAAGGGGGAAGGGGAAAAATGAATGAAAATGCTTGCCAAGCCCTATCTATTACAAGCCAAGAGGTGTACACATACCCCATAAAAGAATAGCTTAATGAAAGCAAAAGTAAATGAAATAAATGAAAGGAATTAAGAAAAGGCAAGGAAAGCAAAGTAGACATGCAATTCTCACTTAGCACGTTGGATCACGTAGGAGAGACAAAAAGGGATAAGAGAAATCATACCTCCCCATTCATGATGTTAGTAAAATAAACAAGACTCAACTTGGGCTAGAGTCCCGAAAGAAAGGGATAACTTGGGCTAAAACCATCAAAGCAAAGAATTAATGCACCAATTTAGTGGAAAAATGTAAATAAGCCAATTCGAATCCACAAAATCATCGAATCCTTCTTCAATTGTAACTTAAAAATGATCAAATAATGCATAATTTCCAAGCAAAAATTAATCATTGATCAAATTTCTAAAATATCAAAATGACTAAAGACCCAATAGCAACCATTAATCAATCAATCAAGGCCAATTGAAACATTTTAGGAACTCTAAAGGTCCAGGAGCAAGAAAAGGTCAAGTAATCACAAATAATCACATAAGCATTAAAGCATTTAAACAACTTAAACATCCATGTTCGCAAAGCTGGGGCCTAATTGAAAGGAAAAAAGAAAATTGAAGGGTCGATTTGATGGATTTTTCAATTACTTGGGCCATAGTAAAACAAAGGGAGACTTGGGGGCCAAAGTGCAATTTTCAGAAACTCTTTTCATGCAGAGCATGCAAACACTACGATATATTTCTGCAACAAGAAATTTGAAGCCTCTGACGAAGGCTTTCTACACTCCACAACAACACAGCCACAATTTCATGCACACAGATTTTGATAAACATCTCAAATTTGAACCCAACCTCGAGTTCTTCCTCTAGGGAACAAACTCCTAGCAGAATCACTAAAATGTCGACAAGACTCTCCCATTTTAATTGAAGACAACAGATGCTTTCTGCAATTTTGCCGCTATGGAATTCATATCGAGCAGAGGTAACAAAATCCAAGCAAAACATCAAGTTTTCAGACCAAAGCAACAAAATTACGGAGCCCAAGCATCAAGATTCAATCTTAGTACACAAAATTTGTACCATAACAAACTGAACTATCATCCCATAACATGATCAGGAAAACGCAGCAGACGCCCGCATGTTTTGAATCATGAAAGGAACAAGACTAAATATGAGAAAGAAACACACTTTCTGATGCATCATGGAGGACGGGCTAAGTTTTCAAAGTTGAAACTGAATGCAATTTACTTCACCATTGGATAACAGAAAACAACAGACAGGGAATCAAATTTCCGCCATTGATATCAGGTTCATCCTTAACTTGGGCATTCTGCTGTAACTAGAATTGTTACAACAAAAAAAAACAAAGTCACTTTGGGTTTGACAGAAGATCATTTAAGGTTCAAACATCGCACCCAAAAGGTTTCAACAGATTGCCGGGTAAACAAAAATGAAAGCGAAAGAAAATCAGCAAGACCGACCGCATGCAAACTGTACAAAATGAAGCAGGAAACCAGCGGAGAGCCAAATGAATAGAAAAAACAAAACAAACCACACAGAAATATGGCCATAAGCAAAAATCACGGAAGACATGTTTCAAGAACTTGAAAAGAGCTGAAACTTAAAGAGAGGGCTTACAGTGCTCTGAGTTTCTGAAGTTGAACCGAATCTGGATGGTGGCGGCACTGGTGGTGTTCGACGGATGTCGGTAGTGGGAGCAAAGCGCCGTTGACCAGACTGAAAGCTCCAGAGGCGGAGCTTGCCATCCCACAGCTGCAGTCGACTGAAATGCTCTTGCAGACAAAGGCGATGGACTCCAGCTTTTCCCCTTTCGCTCTGTTTTTCCTGTCCGCTTGTCTTTTCCTTTCCGCTGAGACCTCCTCTATTTCTCTCCAAAGCTGCGTCTTCCTTTGCTTTCACTCTCCCACCGTCACTCTTATGCTCTTCTTCCAACTTTCTCTGTAGATTTTTGCTTTCTCTGATCTGACCCTCCCGAAGCTCTCCCTTCTCCCCGTAGCTAGTTTCTTCTTTTTTCCAACCTTCTATCGCTCCTCAGATTTTCCTCAACCCAAGCCGTCGGCTCCACTTCCAGTTTTCTTCTTCCGCCGTTCCTCCTGCCTCAAAGCTCCCTTTTTCTCTGCCGTTGTTTCACTCCCTCCCCAGATTCTTTCAGCCGCCTTTTTTCCTATGGTTTCTGGTTCCCTTTCACAGCCGACCACCTCCCTCTTAGCTCCCTCCAAAACCTAGTCGTCACTCTAATCCCTTCAGCCCCCCTTGCCGTCTGCTCTCTTGTTTCTTTTCTCCAATTTTTTGTTTCTTTTTCCTGCCCGAAGCCCTTTCTCCTCCCTCCTGTTTTCTAGCCCTCTCCTGATCTCCTTTTTTTCCTCCCTGTCGGCTACTGCCAAATGCAACCCCCCTTCATACCAAACCCTTCATCCCACGGTCCTCCTTTGCTGCTTCTTTTTCTTTCCATTTTAGCCCTTACACCTTGCATGGAAGCTTCCTCCATTTAGCTAGGTGTCTGGCCACCTGGAATCACCAGCCTTCTCTTCTAAAATTGCAGCCAGAAGGCTGCCCGAGGCCTTCCTTGCAAGCTGCGAAAATACGCAGCTTGCATGTCGCGGTTTTTTTTATTTTTTAATAATAATTTAACAAAATATAAATAACTAAATAAGAAAAATAACTAATGAAGAAAGATTGAATAAAATGAGCGGAACTAGGCATAAAAAGATAAAAATGAAATGCTAATTTTTCTTTCTTTTTCCTTCTTTTTTCCCTGTTTTCCTTTTTTCCTTAAATAGCCCAAAACCCGCAATCGGGTTTCCCCCTTTTTCATTTTTCATATTTTCCCCAAAACAACAATTTTTGAATGCTTTTTCTTTTTTTTTTTCGAGAAATTCTATGATAAAACTTAAAAATAAAATAATAAAATAAAAAACTAAAAAACTAAAAACTAAAAAGTGAATGAACCTAGCACGACCAATAAAAACCAAATAGTAAATGAAATTACACTAAAAGTTTGGTGTCTACAGTTTGCCCCTCTTTGTCTGAGTTTTGAAAAAACTTGAGACAAAGAAGTAGACACCAAATACTTACCTGTGTTATTTGGCTGTGAACGACTCGAACGATGGGGACTGACCCCTTTTGATGAGATTGATTGGGATGAGAAATTTATATTGGACTGATCTGAACAAGAAATTTAAAACGGGACTGACCCGAACAAGAATTTAAAACGGGACTGGCTCGAACAGGAATTTAAATGGGATAGACTCGGACAGAAATGTAAATGGGATAGACCCACGGGATAGATCCGGATAGACACAGAAATGTAAATGGGATAGACCCACGGGACAGACCCGGACAGCAATGTAAATGGGATAGACCTACGGGATAGACCCAGACAGAAATGTAAACGGGGTAGACCGGACAGGAATTTAAAACGGGATTGACCCGAACATGAATTTAAAACGGGACTGACCCGAACAAGAAATTTAAAACGGGACTGACCCAAACAAGAAATTTAAAACGGGATTGATCCGAACAAGAAGTCTAAAATCATGGGACTGACCCGAATAAAAACTTAAATCATGGGACTGGCCCGAACAAGAGGTTTAAAATCAAGGGACTGACCCGAATAAATTTTAAAATCATGGGACTGACCCGAATAAAAACTTAAATCATGGGACTGACCCGAATAGAATTTAAATCATGGGACTGACCCGAATAAAATTAATATCATGGGACTGGCCCGAACAAAATTTAAAATCATGGGACTGACCCGAATAAAATATAGAATCCTGGGACTGACCCGAATAAAATTAAAATCATGGGACTGGCCCGAACGAGAAATTTAAAATCATGATGCACACTAGTGGGACTGACCCACGGCTAGTGGCGATAAAAGTGAAACACTCACTAGTGGGACTGACCCACAGCTAGTGGCGATAAAAGTGAAACGCTCACTAGTGGGACTGACCCACGGCTAGTGGCGATGAAAAATGAAACGCTCACTAGTGGGACTGACCCACGGCTAGTGGCGATGAAAAGTGAAACGCTCACTAGTGGGACTGACCCACGACTAGCGGCGATGAAAAGTGAAACACTCACTAGTGGGACTGATCCAACGCTCACTAGTGGGACTGACCCACGGCTAGTGGCGATAAAAATGAAATGCGAGTATGCATACAGAAACTGTATAAAATTTACTTGAACAACCATCCAAAAATTTGCCCCAGTGATGAGTTGGTCAGTGGGATTAAACCCGAGCCTGCCGTAAGAATCAAAATACACACGTTAGTGAGATAAACTCAATGCTAACGGTGGCGGAATAGAAAACGCACACGTTAGTGAGATAGACTCAATGCTAACGGTGGCGGAATGAGAACGCACACGTTAGTGAGATAGACTCGATGCTAACGGTGGTTGAATGAGAACGCACACGTTAGTGAGATAGACTCGATGCTAACGGCGGCGGAATAAAAACGAACACGTTAGTGAGATAGACTCGATGCTAACGGTGGTTGAATGAAAACCAAGCCCAACGTGACTTTTGTGAAGTTGGCGGCACAAAATTCAGGCCCAACGTGATGTTTATGAAGGGTCAGTGGGATAAGACCCAGTCCTGCCATCCATTGGTCAAGAAATTGAATTTGATTTGTCAAAAAAACCAGGAATTAAATTTGATTTTCCAAGAAACAAGAATTTGAACTTGATTTTTGACTTTTGACTTTTGAATTTTTCTGATTTTTCGAGGGAATCTTTCCAAAAATGATTTGCCCCAGTTTCCACCAATTATTGTGCAACCGATCAATTGATTTGTATTGCGGCATGGTTGCTTCTCCTTGAGGCCTTGATTCGTAAGATTTTGACTTACGTTTCTTCATTGATTTCAACCATGGATACCTGCACAGGGGGTTTGCCAAAGTAAAACATGCAATTAAATTATTTTAAAAATTAATGCAACTACTACTCATGGAAAGAGTAGCGTGATTGATTTGGAAGTCTTGCTTGAATCTTTGACGAAATTCTCAAATGAACTATAAAAAATTTGCCCCAGTGTGGGCTTATTTTGCGAAATCTTGCAAATAAAAATTTTGCCCCAGTGGGGGCCCATTTGATTGCAAAAAATTGGTTTGGATGCCTCTCCATTTATTTGAACTGTGTTTCCTATATAGTGTGAAGAAAATGGAACGTTTTGCTTAACTCATACAGAAAATTTCATGATGAATTTCTCAAAATAATGCCAAATTACAAAAGATTTCTTCCTCACTTTAGCATTGATGCTTTGGGTAATGGGTGTTATGTCTAATTTGGAAATGGGAGATCAAGATTTGTCTTATTCTTGTGCCCAAATGGTATGTAATCCCTTCAATACCTCATCTTAGTGAAAGCAAAGAGTTTATCACCCTTATTTCTTAAGAAAACTTAGTCAACGTATAAGCTTTATAGGCTTGCAACAAAATGGGTAGAAGCGATAGCTAAACACGCAAAATTTGATTATACCCTTATGATCATGAGTGATCGATGGATTTATTACGAGCATAACCCTCACTTTGGATTGTCATGAAGGAATAAGTCAACGATGGACTTTATTAGCTTGTAATGTGGCTTGAAACGATAGTTAAAGGATAAAACTTTCAAGGACATTGCACCGAAGATCGCATCTTTCCAAAATGACTCTTATTTCATACTCAAAGATCTTGGACTTTGTTTGCATTTTTCTCATCGTTCACCAGGGATTTCAGAATCGATTTTTCCTCCTCCTTGACAGGTGCCGAACCTGTGCAATAATAATAATAAAATCCTAACTACCACTAAAAGCAGTCGATAATTAATCCTAGGTACTGGAGCAGGGACTCTAGGTGTGCAATGGGTTACTTGATTCACCCTGTTCCCGAAGAGTTTGCTTAACCCGATATACCAGAATTAATTAGGTGACGAAGATTACTGAATAGTAGACAGTGGCAAGTAGGGTCGTCTCCTCAGGGACTGGGGATATTTGTCTCTTTTAAAATGCCAATTGGTAAGGGGGGATTTCACCAGAATGAAACTAAAATCAATTGAATAATTCAACAAAAATAAATAAATAACTAACTAGCACAACTAAAGCAGGAGTTAAATCAAGAATGAATAAATTCTAGCCAAGGATGCAACTACTCAGGCACAGTCCATTTATCCGATCATTGATGCAGGAGAGGTTCACTTAATTTATTAATAGGCTAGTTATAGTCTGACGACCAATTTTTCCTTAAATTATTGATAACCAAGGTACGACCATTGATCACCCCTAACCAGAAAATACTCCTAGGTACGACCGTAGGAATTAATTTCCCAATTGCATTAGTATTAGAAAAACCTAGCCCTAACCAATAACGTGCTACGAGGGTTATTTAAATTAGATCGCACGTTCCCCTAATGTGTAAACACACCAGTTGCCACTAATATTAATCAATCAAACAATTACGGATTTAATTAACTAAATTGGCACGAGATTAATAAATCACATTGAACATCGGGCCCTTGACATCCAATTAATAAAATAATCCCATGAAAATTCAAGTAGACAACGTGCAAATATTAATAAATAAAGGAACACGTGAAAACTAATTAGATCTCACAGATTTCCGGGACTGCGCCGTCGAGTTGACCCTTGACTAGACGGAAGACTTAGCTTCGCCGCATAATTAAATCACCACATGCATTAATAGATTGCAAAGGCATTGCATTTTCTATTAAGAAGCAAGGAATAAAAGATGTTTTTCCCGTTGGGGAATATTGTCGAACACCTGGCGTGTGTCAGAGGCCAGTCAGGAGGAAAGAAGAACTAAAACTAAAACAAAAGACTAAAACTAGAGGTCCAAAATAAAAGCCAGCCGTCTTCTGTACGTTTGTTCCCTATTTAAAACCAAAAGAAAGATATCCAGTGGTCCCCACCAGTTGGCCACAAGCTGCCGAATTCATCTCCTTGTTTTGAGCCTCTGCGCGGTCCCCACCAATTAGCCACAAGCCTGCTGTATTACTTCTTGTTCCTAAGGCTTTGTACGTTGCCTTTACTAGCTCTTGTAGCTCTTGTGGTCCCCGCCAATTGAGGCTTTCTGCTGGAGTCTCCCAAATTTGCATCCAGAAGTCCCTCTTGTTGTAGTTATCTGCTCCACTCCTGGAATTGGATCCAGATACCAAATATGAGTAAATATCAGCAATTAACACAATATTTGTCCGGAATAGAAGGGGAAATTAATAATAAAATTACTAACAAATTATACCCTATCAATTCCCCCCACACCTAAATCATGCTTGCCCTCAAGCATGGGGACAATTCAACTCAACACAGGCTAGCTTTCACACTTTCAGTGCCAGCTGTGCTTATACCCAAAATCAAGATCTAGTGACTAAATGTCATGACATGTCTCTCCCGGTTAGCTCCTAAGTTCATAGACCTGCCCAATTCATGGCTAATTCGCTTAGGGAATCCAAATACTAACTAGCAACAGTCAATAATTAAGTCAACTGGCACCCAAAATCTCAACCATACGAACCAAGGATCGGCAGGCTAACATGATCATAAACTCACATATTTGCCACATCTGATTTTTTCCTTTTTGTTTTCTCTTTTTGTTTTCTTTTTTTTTTTCTTTACATTGCACGAATAATGCTTAGTCCCGAGCTATTCAAGTCTTTTGACGTGAACTCTGACATTTTTAGATGAAAGAGCCCAGTTACTCAACTTTTCACAGCTCCAGGACCACTTACTCATAGGTATCGTCACTTTTTGACGCGAGAGCCGACATGTGTGGTGAAGACCCCCGGTTACTGGGTGGCGACACTAGCGGAGTATAGCCATACGTTATTCACCATAAAACACCAAGATACCAAATAATTATAGATCATAGCCTGCGTCATGTCCTAAATATGGAGACTAAAGTAAACAGGAGACCAAACTACACAACAGTGCCAGCAAAATATTTATATTGCCTAAACAAGTTAGCCATAAATTGCACCACGTCGTTAAACTCAAAGTATTCACCAAGAAAGCATGCTTTTACTTGCCACTGTAACTTAACTCATAGTACAAACCACAACTAACAAGAAAAAGTCAGCTGCCAAAAATATTCACCAAGATAGAAGCAAGGGAAAGACACTAAAAAGGGAATAAAGGGACAACACCTACACAGAAAACACTTACTAAAAGCATAGCAAGAACACCTAAACTGGAAAATAGCGAAAAAATTCAGCACCCAAACTGACCCCCCCACACCTAATTCACACATTGCCCTCAATGTGATAATGTAACAGCAAAAAGTAAGGAGAGGGGCAACGGTACTTCCCTGTAATCGTCAAAACAGGGGTGGATCAGGCGCGAACTGAGGTGGAACGCCGGCCTGCTGCATAAACGCAGCCAGGTTTTGAGCCATGTTATGCAAGTTGATGCCAATGTGAGTTACGCGAGTCTCCAGTCGATCAACGGTGTTCCGGAGTTGGGTCCAATCGTCGGCCGATGGGGCGGTAGGTGGCGGAGCGGAGGAAGACGGGCGAGGGTCGCCGCCCTCAGTGGAAGCTCGGGCAAAAGATGACCGAGGGGGAGGGCGTAGCGGCCCCGGTGGAACTACCTCCCAGCCATTGTCGCCCTCCCGAACTAAGCCCATTTTCTCTAAGCATGGGATATCCAAAGGCTCCATTTGACAGGCTATATACAAGTTATGGTTAGAAATATCAAGTACATGCAAATTCATAGCCAAGTGAGTAATGTAAGACCCAAGAATCAAGGGGCGCTTCTTTTTAGGCAAAATGGACTTGAACTGAGACGCGAGCCAGCACCCCAGATTAACCTTAATCTTGTTATGCATGCACCATATAAAGAAAAATTCGGGCTTAGATAGAATGCCCGAACTATCTCGCCTACCCGAGAAACTATAGGCCAAAAAACGGTGGATATAGCGAGAGGCCGGGTCCTTCAGATAAGAACCCTTAGAAAGACGGGGGTCATAGTTATCCCTGTCTACGGACATCTCATCCCAAATAAAGCGATAACGGGAGAAAAATGGTTGGACAAAGTCACATGCACTCTCGGCATACTCCCTAGACTCAGCATAGGCAGGATCAATGAAACCAAAGGCCAGGTTGAAGTCGGTTATGGAATGGTGGAATTCCTGACCCATTAAACGGAAGCGGATGACATCAGGGGTGGAAACTGTGTAACCAGTGGGAAGGTCGAATTCAAATGTGGCATAGAATTCCCTAACTAACTCCACAAAGGCTGGGAGGTCAGTGATACGAGAATAGGGTCGCCACCCGATGGCCTCAATCAAATCGTGGAAGGGGACGCTAATATTCAGAAGGCCCAAGGTGGCGGCGTCCCTATAACGACAAGGAATAATCCGTCGTTCACACGCCGCCTCATAGCGCCTCTTGTCGGCTGCCCTGGTGAAGTCCAAATGACCCCCAAAATGTGCAGGGTCAGAGATTTGGACGCCTCTTTGTCGTCCAAGACGAGCCCGCCTCCCAGAGGAGGACGGATCGTGCGAGGGATCAGAGGCGGGAATGGAGTGCTGGGGTGGAGGGGGCTGAGGAGTCCTAGGGGTCCTAGACTTGGAAGAAGATCGAGGCTTCACCATGGTGACCAACAGGCAAACCAAAACAACCAAGTAGCAATGAAAGCGTCACGGGCGCCCCCAAAAAGCAAATATAAGCGTCACGGGCGCCCCCAAATTTAACCAGCAATTCACCACAAAGTAATTGAGAAAGTTTAAGAATTCAAGCCACAAAGCAACCAGTACCACTGGTTCTCAGACAGGGAAGTATGAAATTCAACGGAAGCTCTTAACCACAAAAACTGAAACTGTAAAATAAGCAGGGAGCTTCAAATAGGAGCCACAACGGTAAGCCAAAAACTCTCAACCAGTACCACTGGTGAGTCACAGGGAAAAACTAAAGCAAATGGCCAACCCAATAATGTAATCAATGCCAGAAAACATCCCCAGACGGAGCAGCAAATAAACGTAATTTTTTTCAAAATTGACCGTAGAAAATGCCTAATTCACCCCCTAACTATCGCAGCAAGTGCCCCAAAATTAACCCCAGCAAATGTCTAAAATTAGTGTCTCCCAAATTCCAACAAAAGGCCCACGAAACAAAGAACGCAAATTCCAGCAATTTAAGGACCAGAAAACTTCTAATTAAGGTAGAAATTGGAATACCTCCACCTGCCAAATGTGGGCAGGTGGTGACGCGCGGCTGGAGGTGTCAAGCTACGGTGCTTGGGCAGAGTGGGGGAGAGTTCGGCGAGCTTGGTGGTGGTCTGCGAGGAGGAGCTTGGGCGAGCTAGCGCCGCACGCGAGAGGTGGAGCTGACGGCTGTCGCGCGCGAGGAGCAGCGGGCGGCGCAGCGCGCGAGAGGTTGCGCGCGTGACTGCTGGCCGTGGCTGAGGTCGCTGCGGCGCGCGTTGGTGGCCTGGGCTGGAGGGAGGCGCTGAGAGCTGGTGGCGTGGCTATGGCCGCGCGGCTGTCGAGGTGCGGCGGTGGCGTGCGATGCGGCCGCGCGGGAGGAACAGATCGGCCGGCGGCGGAGCGCAGCTTAGTGGAGAGAGGCGGCGCCTGCAGCTCGTTCGTCGATTGGAGAAATAGCAGAGGCGGACTGGAGTGGCGGCGGTCGAGCGAAGGAAGATAGAGAAAAGGGAAAAGCAGCGGGGAAGAAAAGAAAGAAAGAAAGAAGAAAGAAAGAAAAGAAAAGAAGAAAAAGAAAAGAGGAAAGGGGAAAATTTTTTTTTTCTTCTTTTTTTTTTTTCATATTACGCTAATGTAATCGTTTCAGCTGGAAATTGCTGAAAAAAAATTTTTTTTTTTTTAATTTTTTTTAATTTTATTTTATTTATTTTATTTTTTTTTCAAAAACATGGTTTGGGTCGTCTAACACCGCGCGGGCACGCCAAGATTGGTCTTCGTCCTCTGGTCTCAGAAAACACAAACACCGCGCGGGCACGCCAAGATTTCACTTCCTGATTGCAGTGAAGGAAATATTAATACAGATACTACCCAACGAGTAAATGACCCAACGCAAAAGAAGAACAACTAGAAATAACAAAATAACTAGAAATAACAAGACTAATATTCGGGTTGCCTCCCAAATTAGCGCCTTTCTTTAGTGTCTTTGGCTAGACATAACCCATAATTTGCTTAAACCAAGCAAATTGGGTCCTCCAAATGCGTCATCTCTACTTGCTCAACTGGAGCCCCATCATAATATGGCTTGAGGCGATGACCATTCACCACAAATTTCTTCTCCGTCTTTAGACTCTGGATTTCCACTGCACCATAATCAAACACATTAGTCACCATAAAGGGACCGATCCAACGAGAACGTAACTTACCTGGAAATAACTTCAACTTTGAGTGGTACAGTAAAACTTTTTGCCCACATTCAAACGTCTTCCTAGAGATCTGCTGGTCATGAAAAATCTTGTTTTTCTCCTTATAAATCACAGCATTCTCGTAGGCTTCATTTCGAATCTCCTCCAATTCTTGTAACTGTAGCTTCCTTTGAATTCCGCCCTCTTCGATATCCATGTTGCATTGCTTGACCGCCCAAAATGCTCTATGCTCGAACTCGACAGGGAGGTGACATGGCTTTCCAAATACTAAACGATAGGGGGACATGCCGATTGGCGTCTTGTACGCCGTTCTATATGCCCACAATGCATCTTCAAGTCTCATGCTCCAATCCTTCCTATCGGGTCGAACCATCTTTTCCAAAATTGATTTGATCTCCCGGTTCGACGTTTCCGCCTGGCCGTTTGTCTGAGGATGGTAAGAAGTGGACACTTTGTGCAAGACACCGTACCTCCTGAAAAGCGCAGCAATCGTCTTGTTGCAGAAATGGGTACCCCGATCACTTACAATTGCTCGCGGCATCCCAAAGCGGACAAAAATGTTAGATTTGACAAATTCTGCAACCACTTTGGAATTATTAGTACGAGTGGGCTTTGCTTCCACCCATTTCGAAACATAGTCTACAGCAAGCAATATATATAGAAAACCATAAGACGAAGGAAAAGGGCCCATAAAGTCAATACCCCAAACGTCAAAAATCTCAACAAAAATCATTGGGGTTTGGGTCATTTGATCCCTACGAGAAATATTACCTACTCTTTGACACTTATCACATGACTTACAAAATAAGTAGGCATCCTTAAAGAGGGTTGGCCAATAGAATCCACTCTCTAGAACCTTACGAGCAGTTCTCTTTGGTCCAAAGTGACCTCCACATGCAAAAGAGTGACAATAAGCTAAAATAGACTGGAATTCATTGTCACCTACACATCTGCGAATGATTTGGTCGGCACCACGCTTCCAGAGGTAAGGGTCATCCCAGATGTAAGATTTTGCGTCACTCCTTAACTTATCCCTTTTTGCCTTAGGCCATCCTGCAGGAAACTTGTCAGTAACTAGAAAATTAACAATATCAGCATAACAGGGCAAAGTTAAATTAATAGAAAGTAAATGCTCTTCAGGGAAAGACTCCCTTAATGGTAATTCCTCATCTGCTACCAGTATTCGACTTAGGTGGTCAGCTACTAGATTCTCTGCTCCTTTTTTATCTCTGATTTCCAAGTCAAATTCCTGCAGGAGCAATATCCATCTTATCAAGCGGGGTTTAGCGTCCTTCTTGGTCAGTAGGTACCTCAAAGCTGCATGGTCAGAATACACAATTACTTTAGCACCTAACAAATAAGGTCTAAACTTTTCCAAAGCAAAAATAACAGCTAAGAGTTCTTTCTCCGTAGTAGAGTAATTGAGTTGGGCGCCATTTAAAATAGCCGCTTTCTCCACCCTTTGTCCCAAAACTGCTCCCACGGAGTAGTCGCTGGCATCACACATAATTTCGAATGGCCGATTCCAATCAGGAGGTTGGATGATCGGTGGAGAAGTGAGTAATTTCTTCAACTTCTCGAACGCTTCTTTGCACTCCTCGTTCAATTCAAAACTGACATCCTTTTGCAAAAGCCTAAAAAGTGGTGCCCCGATCTTTGAGAAATTCCTGATAAATCTGCGATAGAAACCTGCATGTCCTAGAAAAGAACGAACTTCCCGTACAGTTACGGGGTAAGGTAAAGCAGATATCACATCTATTTTAGCTTTATCAACTTCAATTCCTCTAGATGACACTACATGTCCTAGAACTATCCCGTGCTCAACCATGAAGTGACATTTTTCCCAGTTGAGCACTAGGTTAGTCTCAATGCATCTTTTTAAAATCAATGTCAAGTTATCTAAACAATCATCAAAACTATCACCATAGACACTGAAGTCATCCATGAATACCTCAATTATTCTCTCCACATACTCAGAAAAAATGCTAATCATGCACCTCTGGAATGTTGCAGGGGCATTACACAATCCAAAAGGCATTCTTCGATAGGCAAAAGTGCCAAAGGGGCAAGTGAAAGTTGTTTTCTCTTGATCCTCTGGTGCAATTGCTATCTGAAAATAACCAGAGAAACCATCTAAAAAACAATAATAGGCACGACAAGCTAACCTTTCAACCATTTGATCGATAAATGGAAGAGGGAAATGATCCTTCTTGGTCACTGCGTTCAATTTGCGGTAATCGATGCACTGGCGCCAACCCGTAGGCTTTCGAATTGGAACGAGGTCCCCTTCATGATTTTCCTCCGCAGTTACCCCTGCTTTCTTTGGCACCACTTGGACCGGACTTACCCATGGGCTGTCTGAGATAGAAAAAATAATTCCTACGTCCAGAAGCTTGATTACCTCTTTCTTGACCACTTCCATCATGATGGGGTTCAATCTCCTTTGTGGTTGTCTTATCGGCCTAACATCCTCTTCCAGGCGAATTCGATGCATGCACACGGACGGGCTTATACCCTTTATGTCTGCAATTGTCCAATCTATAGCTTCCTTATGCTCCCTTAAAACCCGCAGCAGCTTGTCCTCCTCCGTGGGTGATAATTTGTATGAGATTATCACTGGTAACGTCTCTTTTTCACCTAGAAAGGCATACTTTAAATGCTCGGGCAGGGGTTTCAACTCCACTTCAGGTGCCTGCACGACAGAAGGTAATAACTTTAGGTGCGGTTCAGGCACAAATATAGGAGCAACATCATACCTTAGAGGACTTTGGCCCAGTGAATGCAAGGCTCCAACCATTCTTTGCAAACTGATGTCTAACTCCATCTCGCAGGCTGCTTCCAGATCCAAATGTTTGGTGATTGCTACCTCCAATTCATCCCTGCCATTAATCTCAAATACTTCTTGCACCAAAGGGTCAATTATACTCACAGCAAAAACAGCATTAGAATGACACGGATATTTCATGGCCTCAAATATACTGAAATGAACTATTTCTCCATCAAATTCCATCGTTAGGGTGCCCTTACTAACATCAATTTTTGTACGAGCCGTGCTCAAGAAGGGCCTCCCCAACAAAATTGGTGATGGATTTGGAGAACGTTCATCACCCATATCAAGAATATAAAAATCAGCAGGGAACACTAAATTGTTCACTTGTACTAACACATCTTCTATCACCCCATCAGGATAAGCATTAGTCCTATCAGCCAATTGAATTATAATGCCAGTTTCTTTTAAGGGGCCCAAATTCAGAGAAGCATATATAGCCTTGGGCATCACATTTATAGAGGCTCCTAAGTCTAACATGGCATTCCTAATGCTAGTGTTCCCTATTTTACAAGGAATAGTGAACATACCCGGGTCTCCGCACTTTGGTGGAAGTTTTCTTTGAAGCACTGCAGATACGTTCTCTCCCACGATTATCCTTTCATCTCCCCTCAATTTCTTCCTATTGATGCATAGGTCCTTCAAAAATTTGGCATACCGGGGTACTTGCTTAATTGCGTCAAGTAAAGGGATATTTATCTCCACCTTCCTAAACATCTCCAAAATTTCCTTTTCCTTGTCTTGCTTTTTAGGCCTTTCCAACCTGCTAGGAAAAGGTGGTGGGTTAGGCTTAACTGGACCCACTGGGTTACGTAGTACCTCTTCATTTGTGCCAGGAGTTCCTTCTTCCTCAAGCTCCTTCTCAATACGGTCCTCATTCTTGTCCTTCGGAGCCACTGGTGCTGGACCTTCAACCTCTTTCCCACTCCTGAGGGTCATTGCACTTACATTCTTGGGATTCACCTCAGGTTGGGATGGAAGTTTTCCCTTCCCCTGGGAGTCTAGTCGGTTGACAATTGAGGCTAATTGACTCATCTGATTTTCCAAATTTTGCATACGTGCTTTCATCTCTTGATTGTTGGCCTCAGTGTCCTGTTGAAATTTCATAGTATTAGAGGCTATGGTTTTAACCATGTCTTCTAGGGACATACCTGAGGTAGAGGAGGGTTGATTCCTTGTTTGATATTGTTGCTGGAAGCCCTGCTGTCTATTGGGGATGAAATTTTGTTGCTTATTTCCCCCATAGCTTAGATTTGGATGATCCCTCCAACCCGGATTGTATGAGTTGGAATAGGGGTCATACTGTCTACGTGGCATGGGCATGTTACCAGCCATATTTGCTTGCTCAATTCCCTCTTCATGTAACTGTGGGCACGAGTCAGTGGTATGACCAATATTCGTGCAAATCCCACACACTTTGGCCTGCTGTGCATTTCCTACAGCTATCTGTCGAACAAATGAGGTTAATTCCGATAACTGCTGTTCAATGGAAGATGAACTTACCTCATTGACCTTTCTCGTAGGAACATCTGCTCTCGTACCAAACTGCTGGCAATTCTCTGCCATTCGCTCGATTAAGTCCCATGCCTCCTGGGTAGTCTTATTCACCAGTGCACCACCACTTGCTGCATCAATGATATTTCTATCGTTCATCAGTAATCCCTCGTAGAAGTACTGAATCAGCAGTTGATCACTTATTTGGTGATGCGGGCATCGGGTACGCAGCCTGGTGAACCTCTCCCAATATTCGTATAAGGATTCTCCGTGAAATTGCTTGATGCCACATATTTCTTTTCGCAAACTAGCAGCTCTGGATGCAGGGAAATATTTTTCAAAAAATTTTTTCTGCATCTCTGGCCACGTGGTGATAATGCCTGCAGGTAGACAGTATAACCAGTCCTTTGCCGAATCCTTGAGAGAGAAAGGGAAGGCCCTTAATTTAATTTGTTCATCAGTTACTCCCGAAGGTTTCATACTCGAACACACCACATCAAATTCCTGCATGTGTTTGTGGGGTTCCTCTCCTGGCAGACCATGAAAAACAGGCAACAAATGTATTAAACCAGGTTTTAATTCAAAAGCTGCATTCTCACTAAGGCGAGGAAAAGTTATGCAAAGAGGTTGTTGGGTCAAGTTTGGAGCAGCCAACTCCCTTAATGTTTGTGTGTTTGCCATGTCGACGCTCTCTTGGCAAAAATCACTTGAAGTGTCACCAAACGAATCTGCTAGTTCAACTTCGGGCTCAGGTCTCTGAGATGTAGCCCTGGAGTGCTCCTCTCTGAGCTGTCTGGTTTCTTTCCTTGTTCTACGCGCGGTTTTCTCTACTTCAGGGTCAAAAATCAATTCACCTGCACGAGAGGACCTAGGCATACACTAGAAAAGTACCAAAAAATTAGAGCAAAAAATGAAAATTAAAAAGAAACAAATAATAACGCCAGTCCCCGGCAACGGCGCCAAAAATTGACAGGTCGTCAACCTGTGCAATAATAATAATAATAATGTAGAACCTAGCTACCACTAAGAGCTGTCAATAATTAATCCTAGGTACTGGAGCAGGGACTCTAGGTGTGCAATGGGTTACTTGATTCACCCTGTTCCCGAAGAGTTTGCTGAATCCGATATACCAGAATTAATTAGTTGGCAAAAATAGTAGACAGTGGCAAGTAAAGTCGTCTCCTCAGGGACTGGAGATATTTGTCTCTTCTTAAAGTCCAATTGATAAGGGGGGGGTTTTACCGGAATGAAACTAAAAATAATTAAACAATTCAACTAAAAATAAATAATTAACTAGCACGAATATAGCAGGAATTAAATCAAGAATAAATAAATTCTAGCCAAGGATGCAACTATTCAGGCACAGTCCATTTATCCGATCATTGATGCAGGAGAGGTTCACTTAATTTATTAATAGGCTAGTTATAGTCTGACGACCAATTTTTCCTTAAATTATTGATAACCAAGGTACGACCATTGATCACCCCTAACCAGAAAATACTCCTAGGTACGACCGTAGGAATTAATTTCCCAATTGCATTAATATTAGAAAAACCTAGCCCTAACCAACAACACGCTACGAGGGTTATTTAAATTAGATTGCACGTTCCCCTAATGGGTAAACACACCAGTTGCCACTAATATTAATCAATCAAACAATTACGGATTTAATTGACTAAATTGGCACGAGATTAATAAATCACATTGAACATCGGGCCCTTGACATCCAATTAATAAAATAATCCCATGAAAATACAAGCAGGCAACGTGCAAATATTAATAAATAAAGGAACACGTGAAAACTAATTAGATCTCACAGATTTTCGGGACTGCGCCGTCGAGTTGACCCTTGACTAGATGGAAGATTTAGCCACGCCGCATAATTAAATCACCACACGAATTAATGAATTGCGAAGGCATTGTTTTTTCTATTAAGAAGCAAGGAATAAAAGGTATTTTTCCCGTTGGGGAATTTTGTCGAACACCTGGCGTGTGTCAGAGGCCAGTCAAAAGAAGGAAAAACTAAAGCTACACTAAAAGACTAAAACTAGAGATCAAAATAAAAGCCAGCCGTCTTCTGTACGTTGTTGCCCCCTTTTAAAAGTCAAAAGAAAGTGACACTAATGTGCGGTCCCCACCAATTGGCACAAGTCTCCCAATTTCTTCTTAGTCCCTTTTTGCTCTCCACGTTGCTTTCCTTTTCTTCAGCACAAAAGGACCAAAGCCCTTTTTCTTTCCTCCGTGGTCCCTACCGAAGTCAAAGGCCCAAGCCTTGAAGTTCTCTCTCTGTAATCTTCTTGGTCAACAACAATAAAGGAATAGGAGTCCAATTCTTTTCAGCATTGTGGCCCTGGCCTGCGACTTGCTTGAAGTCCCAATTTTCTCCAAAAAAATCCTCATGTTTGGTAATTTTCCGCTTCATTCCTGAAATTGGGTCCAGATACCAAATATGAGTAAATATCAGCAATTAACACAATATTTGTCCGGGATAGAAGGGAAAATTAATAATAAAATTACTAACAAATTATACCCTATCAGCTCTGTGCCACAAACAATATCAGAACTTAGCCCTTCTGCAACTGCTTCCCAACCATCTTCCTCCATAGTTGCAAGAATCCCAGCTATGATGACAACTGATAGAGGTAGCCCATTACAATTCTTAGCTATTTGGATTCCAAGATCACATAGTTCTTGTGGAAAAGCTTGTCCAGGAAATAGCTTCTTTCACAATAGTTCCCAGCTCTCATCATAACTAAGTTGGCGAAGAGGGTAATGTCTACCATCGGGTTTAATCTGCAAAGCCACCTCATGAAGTCGACTTGTCAAGAGTACTAGCATCATTGGTAAATGACCTTTCCAACCCATTCCTTGCATCTATATCCCAAACATCATCCAAAATGATGAGATGCCTATTTCCTTTCAAACATCTGTAGAGTTTTTCCACCAAACCATCTTCATTCATTGCAAAATATTCATGACAAAGCTTCGGAACAATACAATCCAGAATCTCAAGAAATATATCTTTCGTACGATACTTGAGAAATGCAACACCATACTTCTTACCATCATAAATCTTCAAGGCTTCAGTCTTAATATGTTTGATTTCTTCTCTAAGGCTACTAAGTAACATAGCAGAAGAATAAGTAGTGTCTCCAACCAGTAACGAGTCAATGACAAACTCAAGCCTTGTGTCCCACCTCTGTAACAGGATTCCAAAGAGCTTGAAGCTTTTCATCCAGGCTGCACTGCTCCACAATACTCTCCAGTAAAGATCTTAGAAATACAAGATCTTCCTGCACTGTTTGAATCTGATCCTTTGCAAAAGCAATTGATTCAACCTTGCAGCTTAGTAGTTCCTTCATATTTTCAAGGAGA